>NC_051158.1:35842002-35878572 GCF_013339745.2 Dermacentor silvarum
CTTGCCGTCTGTGGTGGCCGTTTCTTGCTGCGACAATGCGAAAAAGAGGGCCCAAGAAAAAAGAATCCCAAGTGCTTGCCCTCAGAATTCAACTTATATGCATAAGCGATAACGTGGCCTAGCATACGTTAGAGATGCGCGTACCACAATGTGACGGGCATTTACGTTTGAGAAAAAAAATAAGAAAAGATAGAGCAAAATAAATCAACGCTTCGAACCTACACAGCTCTTTGTGAATTTTAGCACGATCTATTGTACTCCAAAACAACGAAAAGCTTTTTTTTTTTAATTTTCAAGACTTCCAAAGAGGGAATCTCCTTGGGCTACTTTCTTGAACAAAAACGCATTGTCGGTGAGGACAAAGGGGACTGATCCGTAGTACTGTAATATGTAACTAATATGAATGGTAGTAACGAATTATGAAAGCGTTACAATAGTTCTTTTTTGTATTATCACTTTACGGAATGCACTGTATTTGTCAGATTGGAGCTGGTGCATTTGCAACACGTGTCCCCCGAGGAAGAATACTGAGGCTGGCCGCAGTTGTGAGTATTTCGTTCCCAAACCATAAAGTTACGTGAGAAGTTCGATCGGAAGCTCAATAATCAACAAAAGCGACCAGGTAAAATACCTAGGTATTAAACTGACCCATAACCTTAACTGGGAGCCTCATATCTCGACCATGTGTCAAAAAGCCGAAGGTAAACTATCCTTTTTAAAAAGGAAACTGCGCGCAGCACCACCACACCTCAAACTAAACGCGTACAAAACGCTAATAAGGCCATGCCTACAATACGCTGATTTAATCTGGATCACTCATCAAAAACGCCTTATAAATAAAATAGAACGCATCCAAAAATTAGCAGTTAGGTTTGTATATTCGGATTACAAAAGGCAGTCTAGTATCTCAGGTCTGCTCTCAAAGTAAACCTAAGATCCCTCTCGCAGAGCAGAGCAATTTCACGACCAAAATTCATCTATCAATTATACAATTGGTCAATTCAAAATCACACGTTCTCATTACCTGCAAGATCCTCCAAAACGCTCAATCAGACTTAATCATTCCAAAACAATCTATCTTCCCCCAAGTCGTGTTAATGTTCACAAACACTCCCTTTTTCCGTCAGCAATTTCTCAGTGGAACAAATTAACTAACGAAATTGTGTGTTGCAATAACATCGACTCTTTTATTAACCGCATTCAGTGTATTGACTTTTCACCAGGTTTTTTTTTTTGTCATTACATTTCTATGCCACTCCTGCACGGGTCGTGAAGAGCCTGCAGTATATTCAAATAAAAAAAATGATGTGCAACGTAAATGCAACTTGCCGCAAATTTCAGGGCTGTTATCCCCAACCTGGCGCTAGTTTCAGTTGTCATGCCAAGTGGATGCCATTTAGTACTCAAGGCCACGCTGTTCAAATCAATGCATTGAATCTTAATAGCAGGTATTCTATTTGTGTTCTATATGTGGATATCCTCTTCTGACAACTTGTTGACTGTGGAAAGCATAAAACGTTGTCACTATGGACTAATCTACAACATTAGGTAGTTGAGTTGGGTGTAATGGAAATTAAGTTTTCTTAACCTGATTGAACTATTGTATTTTGCTTTCTATATGTTTTTATGATATTTAAACATAGAAAACGGTAAGAGTATTATTAGAAAAAGTGGTCGCAGTTTCACCCGAAATGCGAAGCATCAATTGCGATAGCAAATTAGTAGAGAGCTATACGGAGTAAGGATAGAAGTTTTATCAGCTGTATAAACTTGGACATGCAGCAGCACCGGCAACACGCAGAACTGTTGTCGACGCCGTCGGCGTTTTTCCCGCGTTCGCATCAAACGCGCGCGGCGTTGGTGACTGTTGCCGGTGGTTCTGGGGGCGGCTCGGAGGTTTTCGACGAGATCAGAACGGGACACTCGTCGAGCAGCGTCGGAAGTCTTTACCATCTTCACGATCGTCTCACAACGTTTTTATATAAACAGGCATTTGGTGCCGCAGCTAAACGTCGCCTCCCTTCCCCCCACGGCCTTTCGCGCGTCGGAAGAAGTCGCGTTTGCTCTACATATATGGTGATTGTAAAGGAGGAAAGAGACGCTTATTCTTCGGCCCTTCAGGGCGCACGGCGCATAACGCGCGTTTGTTCTCCGCCGTGCGTTCACTCCCCGTGAAAGCGCGTGTCCCTCGCGCCATTTCACTCGCACATACAGGCCCGGCGCGCGGCGACGATTTCATCGCCATTGACGTCATACGGAACCTCACGGCGACGGCGACGACGACGCCGACGGCAGAAATCCGCTTTGGAGAGTCCATATAATTGCTATCGCAATAATATGTACATTTATAGAATTGTAGCACTTGTATACTGAGCGGTGAGTGTCCCCAGGTGGTCAAAATTAATCCGGAGCCATCCACTACGGCGTGCCTCATAATCAGAACTGGTTTTGGCACGTAAAACCCCAGAAACAAGAAGAAGTCCAATTATTAGTCTGCATAATGTTATTTCTCTAGCCCGTTCCCGTTATGGCAACTTGTCCAGATTTCTAGTACTGGTTTGATGAGGTGCATTTTGATTTTTGCTTTCATTCTGCTTGTCATACACATGACGAAGTGCGTCTTAAAGGGTTCTCTTTTTTGACCGTCCCATAAGAAGCAGCATTGCATTCTATTAAAAAGGTCCTCGCCTTACCTAGTAGGATAAGGTCCCAATGGCCCCCTGTGTCTAAAGTGTTGATTAAGCTTAAGAGTTTGATGACCCATGCATTTTTGGGGGCGTTGTCACATGTTATTGCACTCTATGCGCAATGTGTAGTGTGTGAGTGCTTGTCGTTTCATGTTTTCAAACTATTTTCTCCGTCGCTACTTTTGCAGAAAATATGCTGCGCAATATGTGCTTAAGCATTTACCATCACTTTACACATGGCAGATAAGTGTACAAACAACGTGGTCTGTCCTCGTTGAGGCGTCGTTGTAGGTCTGTATGTATGTATCATAGCCTCTCGTTTTCATATGAGTCCTGCTTTATAAGTTTTCTGGATGTTATATTCATGTTAAATAACAAGAGTCTCAGGTTAAGCGTGTTGTTAAACGAACTGACAACCACTTTTCACAGAACTTTATTTTTGTTGTTCAACAGAAAAGGTTCCGTTTGGTGTATGCATACCCAAATCTGTTTCTTCGAGAAAAGCCTGGAAAATCTTTAAACTGAACCTTTCGATCTGTGATCCCAGCACAATGTGTACGGAGGCCGGCTGTAGCGATAACTGATATCAATCACGATAGCCCGCGGCAAAACGATGCAACTGGAAACACGTGCAGATTAGGCAGCAGAGTAGCTGTTTGATCAAACGATGCGATTGCGGCCTTGGAAACAGCCTTGAATGTATAGAAGGCAGCCGCAATAACCTTTTTAGTAATGTAGAAATGTCACAGACGTTTTTACGCATTGCAAAATTCCCCGCCGTCAAGAGAATGGGTCCGACCGACGGACCAATGGACGACTTCGAAGCTGTATGACGTCAGCGCAGAGGCGCGGCCAGCAACTCGTTGGACCAGCCCGCTCCTGGCCGTGGCTGTTGCCCCCTGCAACCTGACGAACATGGGTTATAACTCAATTTTCACGCATGATAATAGCAGCTTTAATAAAGTTATGTCTACGCTGTACATTTCGGTGACAAGCGACGACACCTCTCAAAACTGCGGCACGAACACAGAACCAGCGTCTGACTGTGGAGGTGCCCTGCGATACGGATTCCCTTAGGGAATCGTCATGCCACCGCCCTCGTTAAAGCTTGGTTTACGGGCCTAGCCACCCATACCCCGCGAAAGTGGATGTCCTGCACAGCTGTTGAAAACCACTATACTACATCTGTTGAGGGGTGTATGCAATACTTTATGGCTTTAGAGTAATGGTAGTAATGGTAACTTTAGCAGCACGCCGCCGCTGGGCGTATTGCCGTTTGTTTTTGTTTTTTTTTTCTTTCCTTTTGTCACTCCTCGTATTCACGCTGCCCCTCGGGAGTCCTAACTATGCGTCGCATACCCGTGGCGGTGCTACAACAACAACTAAATCAGTTGCTAGGCTAATTCTTTTATATATGCAACGATAGAGACGTCACTCCCCACGTCGCAAGCTGCCGTCGCCGCGGCAGCTTGCGCCACAGTAATCTTTACCAGGAAACGTATGCGGGGAGCGCTACGTGCTTTGTATTGCTATCAGGAGCGCCTTATCATCAATTATATGGTTGTAATTCTTGTCTTGTGCTTGTTCTTTATTTATTGTTCTGTGTGTTGAATGCGTGATTCCAAAGAATGTATGCAATTTTCGCTTCACTTTGCTGATGTTGAAGACTCTGCCTTACGGTGGTACGAGCACGGCCGCTGGATAAAAAAAAGGTGTTTTTTTTTTTTATCCAGCGGCCGTGGTACGAGCTACTGCTCCTAGGGAGCCTACATGCAACACCGTTATTTTGCATGTAGGCTCCCTAACTGCTCCAGCCCTGCACCGCCGCCGGGATTGGCCCACATTTTAGATCACAGACGCGGACACGAAAAATACCGACCACCGAAAGGCTGACAGCTTCGGTGCAAAATGATTATGGGAAGGAGGTTACATCAAACGCGTGCATCTATCTCAATATCGTCAGCGGTTGATTTTGAAGTGTGATCCGCTGCAGCACCGAAGCGAAATAGGGTTAGTCTTCCGGCCGCCATCGGCACCAAAACAGCCCGGTCAGCGCGAGAGCATCATCACCGCCGGCGACCGGGACATCGCCCGTCACTTGTTTTGAACGCAAAACATTGACCGCAAATACTCCTTCTAAATCTTGTGTTTCGCGACTTGTGACGACTGCATGCTGTCCAACGTTTGGCACGAACGGGAGCTGCGATACGAGACAAGTTTGGCTGTTAACGTCCCCCTCCGGCGCACTGTGAAAAACGCTTTTTCAGTCACGACACGTGTATCAGCGTGTATCCACTCTATTACGTGTGTCATATTATGACGAGGAGACGATTGTTAAGCAATGTTAAAAGTAAGCATTTTAAGACCTGCAGCGCTTTCTGACAGCGTCGTCGTTTGCTACGGTTTCGAAGCGAAGCGGGATAGGCTTAGCGGCGCCGTCGGGTGCTTCGTGGCGCTGTTGGCACCAAGCCGACTGAGAAGGGCAGCGTGGCGCGTTGGACCACTAGTGTGGTCGGCCCAAAAACTCGCTGTCTGGTGGCGTGCACACGCCCAGCACGCCACTGTGACACAGTCAGTGCAATTGCTACTTTCTTAATAGCCGGAAGCTTGTAAGACGACGGTGCTCTTTCAATGAATGATTCCACTTCCTGCCCCCATGCCATGCCACTTTTCAAGGAAGCAATATACGAATTTCAAATGCACAGATAAATCCTTATAATTTATAATAGGGAACAAACACTTCTTGTGGATTTATAGGTATTGCTTTTAAAACCAACAAAGGCTTGCATGTTTATTTATTGCTGGATACTGTTTTCAAGGATTGAATGAAAATGTTTCACCGTAGAGAGCTCATCCATGGATGGATGGTAATAACTTTATTGAATTTTCCTGCAGTTTTGACGACCCGGGCTCAGGTCTCCCACGGCGGGACGTCGAGATCTTGTCTCAGCGCCGCCTCGCGGGCCTGCTGGACAGCCCAGAGTTGGTCGCCGAGGTCGGAGCTGCGCAGAGCGGCGGCCCACCTCAGCGATAGGGTCTCGGAGTTTAATTCGTTTTTGTGTTGGGCGTTACATTCCCATAGCATGTGTTTGAGTGTAGCTGTTTCCTGTTTGCATATCTTGCATGTGTCTTCTTTGTGTACTTCGGGGAATATCAGTTTGAGGTGAAACGCCATCCAGGTTTTTTTTTTTTTTTTTTGCGTCAGTTTGAGCCGCCGATTTAAAAATATTGTTGCGGGGCGGAATCACTTGGAAGTACTGCGCAATAGATTTAAAAGAAAAAGTTATCAGTGTAGGCTACACCAACGTGACAGAGCTGAAACAAACGTTTGCAAAATTCGCCGTATCCTTAAATATAGACCTAATTTCCGCGCAGGGTTTACAGCACACAACTTTGATAGTTTGGACTCTTCATCCAACGTTGCTTCAGACCATCTCGCTGATAGCTTTCGTAATTTGTTTCTAACCGTGTTGGTGAACTGCGGAATGCGTATTTCCCCAATTCGTACGCATAGTTTTACAGGTCGTCCGCTCTTGTTTCTGTCATGTGTAAGATATGACACCATTCTTTTTCTTGTTTTTATTACTTTGTATAAAACACAAAATGACAGCTGCACTGCAATTGTATTATGAAAAAGTTTTTTTTTTTTTTTCACGCACTCCCGTGTCCTGTGCTTTCTGCAGTGATGACGTACGTATAAGCAGGAAGACACATCAGAAGCATAGAACTCTGGGACGTAGAGTGTATCTTACTTGCTTGAATAAGTCATGATAAATAGACCTATACATACCCGTGCAGCTTTGTAATGTTCTGTTAAAAAGAAGTAAAGTACATTGGACCACATACATGTATGAAGCGCGGAATCCCATTTTACAAAAATTTTCCGCACTATTGCGTATTTCCAGTACTGCTTGACCACTCGTACCCCGATCGTTTCGATAAAAACGGTAGAATGCATGAATTGTGCGCACCAAGAAACCTCTCCGAATGATCGAGCAGGTGGCTAGCCATTGTTATGCTTCGAACAGCGCACTGCAATTCCCTTCCGAGTCAGTCCTTTGTGATAACCACCCGATGCAGGCAACGACAAAAGAATGGTGAAGGTGACACCGGGCCTCACCTTTCAGCATAAGCCCAGAACAATGTTAAGGGCTCGGTACAAATGGGATACAGAATAATACTGCACACATGTAAAGACATGGCGAATATACCGCACTTTCACCATAAGTGCGAAGCAATGAATGCGGCAGCAACATGTTAGAATAACACACGAAATGTATTATTCTAACATGTTATTATTCTTCCTCTGTTGAAGAAAGAGCTACCACTAGACCCTAATGGTATCAGGTTTTTACCAGTTGATCACGAAGATGTACCCTATGATGTACATGCTTTTCGACCTCAACCGCTTGTCGAAGAAGTGGTTTAATGATTGGAAAATGTAGAGAGGTCGGCCGGAAAATGGAGCATCTGGCCTGCTATACTCTACGTAAGGGAAGGGGAAGAGGGCAGCTTGTCGAAAACAGGAATGCAAGTAAGGCATGCGGACATTAATATCCGCTGTGTACGTGAGAACCTTGTTGAAAGTGCTGTTTACTTTCGGGAATGTTGTTGTTGTTTACCCGGGCGCAGCATGACCCTCCTCAGTGGGTGGCACTTCTTTATCTAGTGAAACTTGAAGAAATATAAAATCAGCTCGCATCAGCTCAAGTGTAGCTGAAGTGTTTTATTGTTTGTGACTTCTTGTGTTTTCGTGTCAATTTCGGAAATAACGAAAAAAAAAAGGTGTTTAGCCAAGTGGGCAAGACACTCGGTCTCTGAACGTGGGGTCGTAGGTTCGAAATTGACCCCCGGCCACGTTTCGCTGACTCATTGTTATTAATACACCATTTTCTTTATGCAGTGAAAGCGCCACGCGTCAGCGACTGTTTTCCTCCGTGAGTCGCCATAGAAATGCTTACGCATTTAAAAGGCGGTCAGATAATTACGATGCTGACAGTCAGTACGACCAACCACTTATTGCTGAATTATCTTCTTCTTCGTCCCCTTCTGGCGCCAGGCCTGTTGGTTTGGCGGCACTTGACAGCGTAGATAAGATTGAATGCATTGAAGCTTTTTACCACGTCGCGGTGGAAAGCGTGAAGTATCGGCGACTCTGGATAAGAATATCTCGGGGCGCGCAGGCACCTTACGCAAGGTGGTTTTGTCGGTATAGCTCTTATTGTGTTCTTAGGTTGCCACAGAGTATAAATGGCGTTAGACAACAACGCTTAGACAAGCTCAGCGAATTAACTCTGGCTGATCACTGTCACGTCAGAAGCCATATACAACGGCACATCTTAATGATCGCGCTCAAAATATGTATAGTAATCCCACACGTACCCTCTTGGTTACAGGCGCATGACACGGTTACCACTATACATTATTCCGTAAGTTTGTTTTTTTTCTCAATTGAGCACACGATCGAATGGTGGTGGCTGCTTGTCTTGACGTCGTCGAGAACCGGTAGTAGTCCGAGCAAATTATTATGGGTGCACCGCAGCCCTGCACAGTGGCGGATTCCGCGGCGGCATTGCGTGTTCAGTGAGTAGCGCGAGAGATGAATTCAGCTGCATACACACCTCATGCATAACGAGTCTATGCGGCGGCGATACTTTGTCTCGATACATTAATTGTTTCGGTACTAATCGCACTATCGACGACATTCATGGTGAGATGGGTTCCACGGGAGCCTTTTTTTTTTTTTTTTTTTTGAAGAATGCGCATTTCAGTACCATTCTGTAAGTATCCTCGTCATGTGCTTCCCTTTTGTTCTTGTTTTCATTTCAGTACCTTACACATGGCACATGTGGAAAAGGAACGATGATGCCAGAGAAAACGCAGGGGAAATAGTTTGTTACGTTTAATTGAAACAAAATAATCATACGGAAAAGTTTAATGAATGTGGACGAAAAGGCAACATGGCCGCAGGTTGGGAACCTAACTCACATCTTCCGCATTACGTTCGTTGTGTTTTACCAATTATTCAACAGCGGTGGCCATCCTCCCGTCCATTTTCTTGGGTACCTGTGCATCTGTACAAGGTTAACCCTGGGAGTGTTAGATACGGGTACGGGTGCCACTTGTGTCAAGTTGGATTTTCGTGCGCTTTCACATCTCACTTTCATATTATTCTTACAAGTCAGTTAAACATAAACATCAATTTTCGTTGTGATTTGCCTGGTGTTATTGCCATGCTTTCTTCTGATGGGTGCACAGAGAAAAAAAAATCGAGCACCGCGAATCCTTCCAGTCTTCCCGTTCAAACATGGTGCGTGTGTGTTTGAGACGAGACAAGACGAGACGAGACGAGAATTGGGACAATTATAAAGCAAGAACAGTGGGAGCCGTAATGCAGTATTAAGAGTAGATTAATGATATCGCTACTAAAGAAATATAGAAATGAGAAGATTGAACGAACGATATGAGTTACTAGAAAGATAACCCGTCGTCTTCATCCGTCAACGTTCATGCCCCTGTTTTCTTCCTTTAGTGGGCATGCACTGATCCCTGCTAACTTCGATTGCCCAATTGCAACATTGTCCAAGAACAATTACTATTTATTACAGGTTTATTCATGGTTTCAAAATAAAAAAATATCCAATCTAACGCGCTGCGGGAATACGTTTTATATGAAGCTTCTTGCAGGCAGGGGGGGCTCGCTTGCTTCTTTCGTGGTTCTTTCTCTGCGCGGAAGTAGCTTTAACGAGATGCTTTACTTAATATGTGTGCACTGTGTTTCGATGTGTTTTCTGTCCAGCGTGTCTGCCACGTGTACTGTACGTATGCTTTTTTTTTCTTAATGTGCCCATCGAAATTAGTGTATTAGAAATGGTACCATGCACAAACGTCTATAGAGTGAATTAAATCCAACAAAACTCTCACCAAGACTTTTATTAACAGCGGAGAGCGTGCACCGTCGATGACGGCGCCGTCACGCAGGAGCAGAGCCGGAGAGTCGCGTGACCCGCTCGCCAGGAGCAGTGGAGCCGACCAATCGGAGCGCGCGCCGGGGAGGAGGAGGAGAGGCGCTACGGTATAATAGCAGGTGTTTGCGCCGCGCGCTCTTCGCACGATGGACGCCGCTCGGCGTCCGTCACTGTTAAAAGAAACATACGCGACAATCGCAGAAACAGAACGACTCCGCTTTTTCGACAAATTTCACTTCGTGGAACTGGATGCATTGTTTTTAACAACGCGAGGTCGCGGAACCGGCCTGGCTGCTTCTTCAGCGCTGAGATTGGCAGAAGTGCAGAGGACCCGCCTCGGTAGCTTAGCGGCTATAGGGTGTTGTGCTGCTAAGCGCGGGGTCGCGGGGTGAAATCCAGGCCGCAGCGGCCGCATTTCGATGGGGGCGACATGCAAAGATTCCCCGGTGTCCCGTGCATTGAGGGCGCGTTCTGGTAGTCAAAAATTAATCCGGAGTCCCCACTACGGCGTGCCTCATAATCAAATCGCGGTTCCGGCACGTAAAACTCCCCAATGCAATTCAGAAGTGCAGAGGTATTTATAAGGTATTTGTGGTTGATCCTGGCGGTCACAGGCCTGCGGCGACCTTGCACAAACCTGGCCATAAATTTTGGGGAAAGTTCCCGAAGAACACTTCACGTTTCGGGGCAGTCTTTCTTTTTAATTTTTCTTCTTTTCTTGGGGGGAAGGGGGGGACGTGCGGAAGCAGCAGACAAGAATATGAGTAAACCATTTCTTTACAGTACTTTATATCCAGAATGATTATATTGCGTTATCACTTCCGAATTAATTTCGAAAAAAAGTCGAAGGTAATGTGCAATGCATTTTACAAGAGGTCTTAGGAGGATACAGTGCAAAAGTACCAGAATCATGATATCCATGCATTTTACTATCGTGCCTTTCAGATAGGCCAGCGTTTCAAAAAGCGCTAAAGTCCTTGCAAGGAGACATATGGGAACATTTGTGCGTGGATCAGCCCACCCAGGCGTCTTTTATTACACCTCCTCCTGGATCACCTCCTTTATTTTGCATCAACAGGAACGACGAAGTCTGTTAGGTACACTTTATAATATCCCAGCATCAATTAGTTATAATTTCAACAGCAGTGTTTTGGGCAAATTGCAGGAAATTTAGCAGACACATAATTTAGGCCATGATCAGGTTCATCTCCATACGCTTTTAAGTGGCCACAAGCTCTGTTGCCATGCATGCCTGGCTTTAATTTAGTTCTAAAAATATGCGATGCGCGCATACAGATGAAACAGCTGAGCCAGCGCGAGATATTCATAAATATTGTACAGCTGCAGCACGGAATTCGACTGGCAATGAATAATGCAATGCGTCTTGTAGAGTCGTTTCTTTCACATACTTTCTATGGATGACTTTTCCTTTGTATTTGTCCACGCCGGGGGTGTGGGCAGTCGGCAATATTGCAATAATATGCTCGACATTTCTTAGTCGTTATGTTCTCATGCCTGCTGAACTTCATCTGACGTCTTAGACCAGCAACGTCATTTCTGAGCAGCTATACCGGGTGTTCTTGTTTTTTTTCTTTGAAGGTCCACAATTTTTAACAATTGTCTGTGGCAGATAGCACAATTCCAACCCTTCATTGATCAAAACTACTTGATGAGAAAGCCATTATTCTACGAGAAATAAAATTGCTTCGTTAAATAATAAACATAATTACGCTAATTACCATTTTAATTTATTACTTTACGGCACATACCTAAATCTCGTATTATAGCCGGTGAGTTCGAAAGGCGTATCCACTTGGAACGAATTCTCGGGACTGCACCAGCTCCGATATATTAGTTTTGAAAGTGTCCGACCAAATACATTGGCGTTCCAGTTACTTTTGCGAAAACACTGTTTTATGCATTGAAGCACAAAAGTAACTGCAACACCAATGCATTTCGTCATTCTAGTCATTAGTTATAATAACGTTTAGTTAGTTATAAGTATTATAACTAGTCATTAGTTATTCATTAGGTTTAGCAGTTTTAGATGGGGGAATACCACGAAATGCCATGTATCCCACCCGCTATAGGGCCACATGCCCTTGGTGCGGTGGCATACCTACACTAATACATGTGACCTGGGAGTGTAGTAAGCACCCTCGTAGGCCCACTAATAATATCTCAATGGAGCAGTGGGAGGCACAGCTCGCCCGTTCCGACTTGGCAGGACAAAAGTCCTTAATTAGCCAGGTCAGGCAGGCGGCAGAGGCCAGTGGGGCCCTGGACTGAGGGGCTCCGACCACCGCTATACTTAAAATATTTTCCAGCCAAATAAAGTTTCTATATATATATATATATATTCATTAGGTTTAGTTAGGCAATTCGTATGTTAATAAGGTTAGTCTAGTTATTAGGTTAGGATAAATACGTAAGTTATTGGTTTGCTTATTTCGACGGGACCGTGTCAGTGCACGAGGCTATTTTCACCTTAGACATGTAAACAACACTGCAAGGCCTTCAATATCCTCAGAATGGCGTCTGCATTACAGGGGTCCTGAAACACTTTTATTGGCGAAACCAATTATGTGGACACTACAGGTGCACTTCTGCCGTCGGCGTCGCCGTCGCCATGAGGTTCCGCATAAAATCTACACGCGATAACATAGTTACCGCGCGCCATATGCTGTATGTGCGAGTGAAACTGTGCGAGGGTGAGCCGGCGATGGCGGTTCAATTCACGTAGACGCTACTACCTATTTTGGCGCTTACGACGAACCAAACTCGGAGGCAATACTTCAACTTACGGTTGAGTTCAGAGTGTCTGATCCCTTCGCTATGCTAAAGGGTGCTAGCACGCGCGGCAGTGCTTACTCTCATCCAAGTGACAAGTAACACCTTTCCTCTCGCACTTACTTTTACGGCAACCACACATTTTCCGAGGGTCGAACGAAACGTCGTCTTTATGCCCGCTCGTAACGAGTTTCGATCATGATGGCGACCCACCTCGAAGGTGTGCAACTCGGGAAGCAGACAACTTGTTCCAATCAGATATTGGCGCTCGGGTGGGCCTGCCACGTGCCTGGATCCTTGTCCCACAGAGACCACTCAAAGTCCGCGGTTTTCGTCAGCGAGCGGCAGCGACCTCAGCAAACTGTACAGCGTTTGGTATGCGCACGATAGGGCCGGAGTGCGCGATCGCGCTCATATGTTCCAGTCTGGCCGTGCGAGCCAGTGCGGACCGGCTTTGTCCTGCACCGGCTTGACCGACAGATAGCCCACGCCCAAGTTGGTCATTCCGAAGCGTTGTCCATTGATCAAAACAAAGAGATGTCTGCCAAGGCATCTATCCAGGAGCTGACAGCGGTGAGCGCGCACTGGCAAGCGTGCGTGCGGTCTCACTTTAGGTTCCACGTGGTTCCAGACTATTTGGCATTTGGGTTGCCCAATTTGGGGCAACCGGCTGTGGCTGTGGCATCTGTCCGGCTGTGGCTGTGGCTTCTGTCTGTGGCTTCTGTCCGGCGGCTGTGGCTGTGGCTTCTGTCCGGCGTCTGCTCCGTTGCCCTTTTACTCGCACCAGCGCCGTGATGCGTCCACTCCGGGCGCTATATGAAACACTTCCATACTGTTACGCGGGAGCTTAGTGACCAGAATAAAAAAAATGTGGTTGATCCCTCTTATATAGGAATCGGTATAGAACACGAAATTGAAACGTGTCTTCACAGAAGTAGTGTAATGTTTATTGCACATTGATATATAATGTCTATTGGTGTTTTGTGGCTAAAGCGCCCTTAGGCGTTGATGCACCCACGCTGACGCCTGGTGGCACGTCTCCTCCATCACGACTACCAACGTCGATGACCATGAGCAACCGTCGTGCATATGGAAGCTGCACTACGCTGCACACGCTAGCACAACGCGAAAGACGAAGCACGTAACTGACACACTAATACAACGCGCAAGACAAAGCACGTAACTGAATCTTCACCGAGTCAAATCAGCGCGTACAGCGCGTCGTAATTGCAGCCTCCGCGATCAACTTCAGAAACATTTTCAGAGCTAATTGCGGAGGCCACGCTCCGCTGTGCTGAGTACGGTGAACGCCACTACCAACGCCACCTAGGTGGCGTTGGTAGTGCTTCTTGATGCCAGCGTCCCTTCGAATGCTGGCATCGAGGCGTCGTAGTGCTGAGACAACCGAAGCGTTCACTGTCGGTGCGCGTTAGTGTCATAATGCAGTACTTCTCTTTTCTGCTCGTAGGCGGCGGCACCGCCCCGAGCAAGAGCGCGGGTACACGGAGGAGTGTTAGATATATAAGGCGCGTCTGTGTAGCTCTCTGCAAATGCGTTTGTGGCGCAATGGGTTAAACGCTCGGCGATCTATCGTCGCGGACCGAGAGGTCGTGGGTTCGATTTCGAAATTCTGCATGTTTGTGGAACTTTTTCTTCTGGTTTCTTTCTTTGTATTATGTTCTATGACGTATTTCCGTGACGGAAATACGTCGGTGAAGTCTTGGTGGACCCCGGCATAAAACACTTTCGTGTTAAAACAGAGTAACTTAAGCATACTTATGTGATTTGAATGATAAAGCATTAGGACTTATCTAAGTTATCACCATTAAATACTTCTTAAGTACTAGAACGTGTTTGCGCTCCGTTCTTAACTTTCCTTGCTCTGCGTTCATTAATCAACAGACCGCAAACATTCCGAACACATCGCCAAGTAGCTACGAGTTACTATTATTATTGCTTCGTGATACCACCATGACACACACCCAAGTGTTGTAAGCAAACTTAAGTTTTTTAACAGCACTGTCCGTCCGCTGGTGTCAGGCAGGTCACGTGACCAGGAGAGGGTGAGAGCCGTGCCGGGGAGGGCAGGTCAAGTGGCCAGGAGATGCACGCTGGGGGAGGAGGCGACCAATGAGAGGCCGCACTGGGCGCGAGAAGAGGTGATGGATGTAAAAGAAGGTGTTTCTGTGCGACGCGCCCTTTCGCATAACCCGCAGAGCTGCTGCCGACGGTGAAATAGAGCGAGTCCATCGAGTCGGCACACATAAACCCGATCGTACTCGGCCTGTTGTGAAATTTCTCAACTTCGAAGATAAAAGCAATATCCTGAAAAACACTTTCAAACTAAAAGACCTGGTAACCCCTCGCGTCTAGATCGAGAAAGATTTTTCACCGCAAATGCAACTGATCAGAAAAACGCTCCGTGATTCTGCGCGCGCGAATCGCCAGCAGAACGAGAAATATAAACTACAGTTTGATAAGCTTATAATGGGTAACGGTATTTTCACGGTCGACCCTTCAAGCAATGAAGTGGTGCCCATTCCTAGACACGAAGCTCCCGCTAATGGCAACTGACGTCCCGTCGCTGCCGAAAACGAAAAAAGCTGGCCATTATTCCGGCAAATTTTAGAAGTCTTTTCAGAAAGCAGGATCACCTTTGTGCATTTGTCGAGTCCTGCTCTGCTGGTGTAATACTGGGAACAGAGACATGACTGTCGTGCGATGTGTCCGACAAAGAATTATCTTTTTCTAAAAACTTTCTTTTGTTTCGAAAAGACGGGGTTGCAACGCGAGGCGGTGGTGTTATAATTGCAGTAAACAAAAGTTCCAAGCGCGCCTACTTGACACGGGTTTCGGTGTTGAAATTTTGTGGGTCATGCTCCTGCTTTCATGTGTACCCTGAGCCATTGGGGTTTGTTACCGTCCGCCTGACCTACAGGACACATTTATTAAATTGCTAAACGAATCGTTAACCTTTGTGTGTAACAAATTTCCTGGCTCACCTATTATTCTTGCGGGTGACTTTAATTACCCTGGAATTAATTGGCGGACGGGCACAGCCGAAGGTGGCCCAAAGAAAGTTGAATGTAAGGATTTCCTTGATATGATTTCTACTTAACAGAGCCGACAGCCGTAACGCTTTCACTTAAGTTGTCAACAGTCTCAAGTCGTTCCTCAATTTCGGAGAGCCGCCTTTTACGTCTGCCAAAGTAGTGTGGATGTCTTTAAGTTTATACGTCACTTCCTAGTGAAATCGTTCGTTCGACACTGTCAATTCCTTCACCAATGTCACAGTTTGATCAACCTTATCAGGAACCCGATTAATCTCAACGTCTCCAGCACAAATTAGTAAATGAACAAGCGAAAAAATACAAGCAGTAGGCGACCGCCCACGAAGTAACGCCGACCAAACGAACACGACCGGAGCCAAACAAGACTACATGACTCCGGTTGAACGAAACAGCCAATGCGGGCGCGATAGGTGCACAAATCAGTGCCCATACCTAAAAAATCAATGACAATGGACACAATGTGGAATTGCAGCCAGCCAGCGAAAAAAAAAAGAAAACTATAAAGAGGCACGTTGCTACACACTCACCTAGAAAAACAGCACACTATTAACTCGAAGCTTTGGGCTCCAAATCGCACTCGGTCGGCGTGGATAATTTTTTTTTTTTTACAGGACAGCTGACTTGAGGGCGCTGCAAGCGAAGTGCAGTAAGTGCACCAGTGTAGTGCTGAGTATTCCAGATGAGATGGCGATCGCAAACCACGGCACGAGGTAGTAGGCCACGTGTCACGCTGCACAGCAATCCACAGAAAACTTTCGCAGAAATCCGCAGAAAACAGAAGATTAAATAATTAAGGCTAATTATGTAATTAGGCGGAATGCAAAAATAGTCGGTCTCCAAGCGACGACAAACGACATTACCTTGGTTCTGGCCAGCTACGTGGCATTTGAATATATTTAGATGCATGATAGTTCGGGCCATGATCAAGAGCAGGAGCAGATATGGAGGGGGGCGAGCGGCGCCCTGGTAGATATAGCCCTCTGCTGCCCACCTTCTTTCCTATCGCCCAATCACTGCACCAATGAGCAGCGCCTCCGTGCCAGGTGCGCGCCAGCTGTGCCTCTGGCGCCTGGAGGGAGCAGAAATTCTGACTTTGTTGCAGGTGATGTGGCCTTCGTGCTCAGAGGGCCCAGGGCCCCAAAATTATTGGATGGTCGGTCATGTAACTCCCCATGAATAAACCATTACTACATAATAGTATAGATTACCGATCTTCGAACTCCTGATTTAGCTTATGACTCCACAGTCCTCCCAAAATCAAGATTTGTTCTTGTAATTGAGTTAAATATTTAATTTCATTAAATATCTACTCCCTACATCCTGATAACTTTTCGATATTATACAGATTATTAGGTTTTGTTTAGGACTGTGGCATTATTTTTCCAAATTTCTAAGCGCAAAATTCGTGTTTCAAGGGGATCGAGAAATTGAAAAGGGCATTACGTGACGTTGCTGAGAGCTTTCTATATAATGCTCCCCATTTAAAACCGCTTCTGTGGTCAGAAAGCAAGCTCAAGACACACCGGAGAACCTGGTGTTGCTCACCGAAGCTGTAAATGTGGCAGAGCAAGTGCTCAACAGTCCCCTTAGTTCTTGCCGAAGAACCACATGAGAGCTTCCGCAGCACATCAAGCCAACCAATTTGTTCGCCCGAAAACAGACACATAATTTGTATGTAGTCGGTTACGCAAGCTCACAATTTGAACTTATATAACTCAAGAATGAGGTAACAATGCACCGTAATGCTGGGATTCTATCACGTTCTCGTAGGAGTCATCCGAGACAAATTTTGAAAAAAAAATGTTTATTTTAGGATGTTTATCGGAGACGTTGCACAAACTAGGAAGTTTGTACAGTTGGTTACCGGGAATGAACCTTTCGTTTTCGTCGTTTTGCGGCCTCTTCGGATTCTGTCTTCTTTACTGCGTCTAGCAACCTGCATTTTGCCATCTTGCTTTTGCAAGCCGTTTTGTTCTGATTACACTCCCCGTCACAGCAGACACCTTCAAGTCCAGGTCCCTCTCCCTCAACCTGCAGAACGAAGAAGCGAGATAAAAAAATGTGCCGCTTAGGTAAGAAAACTGGCCTCGAGAAAATTGATATTGTTCGCTGCTAAAGCTGCTACAGCAGCTATACTTTTTACAACGAAGCTGTTTAATGGCTAGGCTTCTGTGCATTTTTGTTCTGCGTGTGCAAAAATGTGGGCCGATCCTGGTGAAACTGGTGATCCTGATATATAAAAACCAGCAAGACAAGTTGCCGTTCTCCAATTTTAGTTTCACTTTTTTGTCGTCGTAATGGGGAGACCGCGTATATAGTCCGGATCCCCGTGGATCAACGCGCCCACAAAGAGCGACGTCCCGCATGCGCTTGCAGTTTTGTGCACAATCTTCATCGGTGGTGTTTGCCGCCCGCCGTCGACGATTGCATTCATGTCTCTGTTCCTGTCGAATTGCTCTTCGTAGGTGCGTTGCTCCACTGGGGTACGACGGACTATACGCAAATATGATGGAATTGGTATAACAATAACAGAGGTGATACTAGAATGTGCATGTGTGTGCGTTTCGTCACGATGACCACCCATCAAGACAATAAATGCATTCGTACCTTTGTTCAAAATTCTACGCCACCTCTGCGTCATGTGCTAAACAACTTAGCTGGTCATCCACCTTCAAAGAGTGGAACGGCTCATGATTATTTTCCAGCGGCAGGTGCTTGTGTCATAAACATTGTTCGCGAGATCCGTGACCTATAGGTGACGTGCGTTCTAAACCAAGATGGCTCTCTGGAGGAGTGCAACAAGCGAGTTGCAGCACGTCTTGACATATGTGCGACACAATGGCGTCAGTTATACTAAAAAACCGCCTACATTATGTGACATCGAGTCGCATAGGAACGGAACTAGGATTAGATGCATTATTTAAACCGAAGAAGTACTAACTAAATACCCTCCATATTATTTCTTGTTGCGTTAAATGCATTAGGCGTTATGCTACTGCGTCCTTGACGTTGTCAACAGCGCACTTCCAGGGGACGGGAAAGGAGGGAGGTGATGCCCCCCTCCCCCCTTTCCATGGACTCCCCGACGCTTTCCCACGGAGAAAAAAAAAGAATATGATGTAGCCTTCAATGCGAGACGAGTTATGTTAAATAGTTTTCGGTGCTTTTTTGTCATGAAGTATTCCGTCCAAAATTGACACTTTTCCAGAGTCATTTGGCAATACATAGACATCGGAGTAGTGGGGTCGCGGTATTTTTGTACCGATATTGTATTGGACGGATTTAGCAGAGAAGTAAAAACAAAACTTTTTTTTAATCTAATAGGCCGTGACAGCCTCAATTAGGGAGCCTACATGCAACACCGTTTTAAACAGCGCTTGCATGTAGGCTCCCTAGCCTCACTAGCCTAAATGATGGTGCTAGCAGGCCATACATAGATGGGGGCTGCAGCGCTAGGCGGAAGACATAACGGAATAGACAGCGGAGTACAATTGATCACACGAAATTTAAAACAAAAACTAGGAGGCCAGACCATGTAGGACTTGATAACAATGGCAAAGGAAACAATTGTCAAGGGCACTATATACATAGCATCTTTTTTAACTAAACAACATTTTTAAAAACTTGCTTAGCATCCTGAGATCTCTTGCACACTAAATTGCACATTGCTTTCAGTCCTTTTCAAGTTTAACTAGAAATACGAAGGGGAACCGCGTTCATGGCCGAACTCCTAAACGCAGTTCTCAAATTAGGCGGCACAGGCTACCCGAAAACAGCAGCCCATCATCGCCAGATAAACGAACCGTAGTGATCGCCACATATCAGCTGACCAGTGTTGCCCTCTGGGCATGAGCAAGGTGGCGCGTGCTAGATAAAACACTCGGAGTTTGGTTCTGAAAACGTGTGGTTGTCGTCTCGCATGCTCCGCTCCGTCGTGGCCTGCCAGCACGGCCTGACGCGTCAAAGCCTCGCGATATGAACTAGTGGAGCACCGCTTGCACAAGACACTCGCAGTCATGTTAGGCATGTAGGTCGATGTGAACCGTAAACACTGGGACGAGATTTTGCCTCATGTAACCTTCGCGTGTAACACCGCTCGACAGGAAACGACTCGAATGACACCGTTCAGCTTGGTACACGATCTCGAAGCCACGGCAACGTTGGACGCAACGCTGCTGCCCGAGTGTGATGCCATCCATACAGCTAAAGAACTTCCTCAGCATGCCGAAGGAGCCAGGTAGCTTCTACGCGTATACGCGCATGTGCAACCAGCAAGACCTGGATGCAATGCGGTACAATCGTCGACGGCGATCCGTCGGCCACACTCCCGGGCGAAATAGTGTGGGTCCGGATACCAACACGCCGCCGGGGACTTTCCGAAAACATGCTAAGATGATACTTTCGGTAATACAGAATGATCCGACGCGTGAACGACGTGAACTCGAGATCGTTCGAGATGGTGAAACTTGGTCGAGGCGCCGGAAGCACCTGCCCTGAATGCTGCATGTGATGCGCGTGAAGCAGCACCCATCCAAGTGAGTTACGTTTTGATGTTGTGAGTGTGTGCGTATGTGTGTTTTGGTGAGCTGAGCGAACTCACGCGTTTTAACTTACGCAACGGGACGATGCCTCTTTTGGAGCGGAGGCAAATGTCGTGTCTGTAATGCCATAAGGAACTACGATGGTAAGAACATATATGGACATTTAAAGAAAAGACAATGAAGCAGACAAAGTCTCCAGCACACGGTGTTATAACATCATCCTGGGTACTGTTCCTGTTGATCAGTGCTTTTCGCCCATGAGTTTCCAACCTCGCGCCAGTGCTTAATTCAAATGGAACTCTATGAAACTGATTTAGTATGTTCATGTCACCAGCTATCAAGAAAATTGCAAATGGCCATTCTTGGCGGTCTTTGAACAGCCAAGGAGGACTATGCCACCAGAGTGTGCTTGATGACAGTTTCTGAACTGACATGTCTCGCGTGAGTCAACCTGCAGGATTTTCCTTTCCAAGGCAATGTTTCCAGTGTTGAGGGACACTCAAGCTCCACCCCACCTCCAAGATGTAAACACAACAGGAGAGACGCCCTGCTCTTCGTCAATCACCGAGGGCAAAGGTTGCCTTAGTAGAGGTGGCGCCGTCTGCACCCTCCATTTTGGCCAGACGAGGGGTCCATTTCGCTTTCTCTAGGAAAGGCGTCTGGAGTGTGCACGTGCTATTATACGAGAATACCAAAATACGACACGTAGTGTACCAGCTATAAGCCAACTTGAGCTTCTGGGTCGACGTGAAAGGCGTGACAACGACGGAAAGACGAAAGTCAGAGCACGAGGCTCTCAAAACGACGATGAAACGAGCACCACGGCATTACTACGGGGCAGGGCAGGGCAGGGCAGGGCAAGGCAGGGCCGGGCAGGGCAGCGCCAGGCCGGGCAGGGCAGCGCCAGGCCGGGCAGGGCAGGGCAAGGCAGGACAAGGCGTCAAACAGACAGACAGACAGACAGACAGACAGACAGACAGACAGACAGACAGACAGACAGACAGACAGACAGACAGACAGACAGACAGACAGACAGACAGACAGACAGACAGACAGACAGACAGACAGACAGACAGACAGACAGACAGACAGACGGACGGACGGACGGACGGACGGACGGACGGACGGACGGACGGACGGACGGACGGACGGACGGACGGACGGACGGACGGACGGACGGACGGGCGGGCGGGCGGGCGGGCGGGCGGGCGGGCGGGCGGGCGGGCGGGCGGGCGGGCGGGCGGACGGACGGACGGACGGACGGACGGACGGACGGACGGACGGACGGACGGACGGACGGACGGACGGACGGACGGACGGACGGACGGACGGACGGACGGACGGACGGACGGACGGACGGACGGACGGACGGACGGACGGACGGACGGACGGACGGACGGACGGACGGACGGACGGACGGGCGGACTGACGGACGGACGGACCGACGGACGGACCGACGGACGGACCGACGGACGGACGGACCGACGGACAGACAGACAGACAGACAGACAGACAGACAGACAGACAGACAGACAGACAGACAGACAGACAGACAGACAGACAGACAGACAGACAGACAGACAGACAGACAGACAGACAGACAGACAGACAGACAGACAGACAGACAGACAGACAGACAGACAGACAGACAGACAGACAGACAGACAGACAGACAGACAGACAGACAGACAGACAGACAGACAGACAGACAGACAGACAGACAGACAGACAGACAGACAGACAGACAGACAGACAGACAGACAGACAGACAGACAGACAGACAGACAGACAGACAGACAGACAGACAGACAGACAGACAGACAGACAGACAGACAGACAGACAGACAGACAGACAGACAGACAGACAGACAGACAGACAGACAGACAGACAGATAGATAGATAGATAGATAGATAGATAGATAGATAGATAGATAGATAGATAGATAGATAGATAGATAGATAGATAGATAGATAGATATAGATAGATAGATAGATAGATAGATAGGCAAACATGCATGTAGGCAGGCTCAACACGTCTCTAGCGTCATGCGGTTCTCGGGAACACTTAAGGCAGCTTAGGTTATTGACGACAAACGTGTCTTCCCCCTGTCCTCCGTTCTAGTGCGCAATGACTGCATGATCATTGTTCAACTAAACACTCACATCGCGTCTTTAAAGTGTTTCATGACTTAAAGTTTGAAAGTACAAAAATGTATGATAAACGAACGCGGAAGTGTAACAAACCGATACCCAGCACGGCGTTCCATCTCTGAATCTTCCCATTTTGGCATTAAAACGATCGAAAATTTCTCCTTCCTTGAGGGGGCACGTCGTCACACAGATGTTCATGGTCTGGTTCTAAAAAAAATGGAAACGACTTTAATAAGTATCTTTAGCAAATTATTGCCGCTTACCACTCGCTGCTACCCTTATAGTCCCGGCCATATATCAGTTTTGCCCCTGCTAGCTGCGTCACGACACAAATTAGCTTTGGGAATGCTAGTTAGCACAGCACCGATAAGCTAGCACGTACAAAGCTGACAGATGTCTTGGCATGTTAAGGTAGTGGCGATGGAGTGAGTGTCATGCTATAGCTTTGTATTATAAACCTCTAGTGTACCCGCTGATGAGGGTAATGATTTATTGGAGACCCCTTCTAAACGAAGCGGTGGTAAATAGCCAGCTAGCCTGCTTGAGTTAATCAGGTATGCCATACATGCTTTTCATTCTAGCATTTTTGTATACATAACATTTTTAACGCGACAGCATTTAGGGCCCCATGTTGCGGAAAATCCGGCGTCGGCAACCGACGTGTGATCGAGGGTGGCGGAGGAAATCATCCAGCCACATCGACCACGCAGGCCCTTCACGTGGAGCAAGGTTTTGGTGAACAAAAATTGAATTTCTCACAGTGAAATCCGTCAGAAAAATGGTAAACTACGACTTTACCATTCGGCGTCGAACTCGCCGTCGGTTCGTCTACCTATCGGCGTCGGATTGTAATTTGAATGTACGAGAAAGCCTAATGCTAGGAGGAAACTCAAACACAAACCCCTTTTCCAGCATTTCTACCAGACCTGCGCGCGTCGGGGCAATAGCAAACAATTAATAAAATAATAGAAAGGTACTATTATAGGGCCTTCACATTTTACTATAAGACCACTTATATTGCCCCCGGAAAAACGCCTTTCCAGCAATGCATTTCAGTTTAAATGTGAAGCCGACTTTAAAGAGATCGGTGTAAGCTTGGTCATTGTAAGCTGGCTTTCCCACGTGCAGTGTTGCAGTGAATGAAGCCTACTTGCCGTATGCGAACGATGCGATGCGAACGGGCCCCGATAACGCTATCGCGTTCTACTCTTAAAGGCGAAGCTTAAGCATCCTCCGTTTTCTTTTCTCTCTCTCTTTCACAAAACGTCTACATCTTCGTTGTACCGCTACCTATGCCTCTAACGCATCCTGTCATATCAATATATTCCCTGTTTTTCTTTTCTTTTTTTGCGGCTCGTGCTGCTGCAGACGCTGCCTATCATCATTTGGCACTCGTATACAAACTGCCATCCCTCACCGTGGCGCCGCCGATAGCGGGACAGCACGACTTCGGCGGCAGCGCGAACGTCTCTCGAACGTCCGTATAATCGCTATCGAAACAATAAAACGTACAGTTCAGTGTGAACATACAATTAACTTGCCTCTGGTGGACAATAGGGTCCGCACTCGTAATCTGAGCTCATCGATTGTACAAGAACGCCTGAAACAGTAAGAAACAAAAACAAAACATGAGCCATTCCACTCTGTGAATGTGGATGACCAGCGAAGCTGTTTAGCACACAATACAGAGGTGAGACAGAATTGGGAGGCCGCGTATAGCCCGGGTTCCCGAGAAGCAACGCGCCTACGACGAGCGACGGCAGGAACAGAGACGAGAATGCAATCGTCACCGGAAGTGCGTACTACACGGGGCTTGCCCATTACGACGAGAGAAGTGAAATTCAATATGGAGAACGGCACCTTGCCTTATATATAAACGCGCGACGGTGCCGCCGCCCCGGGAGAACGGCAGGAAACTAGGCACGCAAGCGGTTGGAACGCCGACAAAGAGAGGGCGGTGCGAACGTAGATATGGCCGACGCGGGCCGGCCTTTTGAGCTAAGATCCGATCGTAGCATCGGTTGTTACCCTTGTTCCTGGGACCTCTTTGGGTCCCAGGTGTGACAAAGGTAGTTCAAGGGCGCGTCAGGGGTCCCGGAGCCCACCACCCGGAATCCACAGGGGTATGTGCAATTGCGCGTGGACCCTTTCTGCACTATCGCCAAGATCGGTCCACATTTTTGCACACGCACACGAACAATGCCCGGAAGCCTAGCCGTAAATAGCTTCGCTGTAAAAAAAAAACATTGCAAATTAAACATAACACCCCGAAAACAAGAAATCGGATAGGTAAAGTAGATCAGTAAGTTTCTGTAGACCTCAGACAGATGCACCTACACTTAAGAAAGGTACTAGGTCTGATAATGTTTTATAGGATTTGAGAACTATAAGCTGCCAGAAACGCATTGCATGACCTCACTGACTGCTCTTCGGTGAAAAGAATACATTACAACCATTACAATGGTTGTATGAGCCATTGCTCATACCCCCGTAAACCCATACCTTCATTTTTTACTAATGTGTAAATACATACACATATATACCATATGTTTTTTGTTCTTCGCAGCTTGGTGCGAACGGTTTCTTTCTTGTCTATTTCTTTCCCCATTTTTTTTTTTTTTTTGTCGTGTTGCTGTTTTCTCATATTGCTTTTTCTCGTACGGGTGTACGACAAACACTGCTGTTCGCTGCCTGTAGGGCCCCAGGCCTCGTCAAGCTGCTCAATCAGCAGCTTTTTGTCTGGGGTCCATTTTTCCTTGAGGAAAATAAAAACTGTTTCTGATTCTGATTCTGCTTAAGGGGATGTGAGACATTCATTCTCTTATGTAACAGACAGATTTCATTTTGAAGCAATTTTATGGAAATCCATGCAGAATAAACACGCTCTGGAAAGGGCTCGTCGTCCACGTGCCGATTCTAGCGTGAGGGCTTCCGAAGCCCAGGCGAAACGTCGGCGAAGAGCCGCGGACCCCCAAGTTGAGGGAGCGCAATGTTGAGGCCAAACATCAGTGAACAGCCGCCGACCCCGAGTTGCGGAAGGGCGATGTTGAGGCCAAACGTCAGCGTCGTCATGCCCGCCAGGAACCCGACAACGGTGGTGCACGCCTCGGTAAAGCTAGAGCCATCTTCCCCGGTGCGACGGCCAGGTTTCGACGCGAGTTTCTCAACTGGAACGTTCATAACAGACATGTTCTGTTGGGTGATGCCCAACGACGATACGGCCATTTTTATCGTGGGGGCAATATTCACTACGGCAGACCCACCATAGTCACAGCTTCGCTGGCATCCATTTTCACAGTAGTGGAAGGACTCTCAATTTTTATTATTATTATTATTATTATTATTATTATTATTATTATTATTATTATTATTATTATTATTATTATACTTGGCTTCATCTGCTTCGCAAGATGGCGCCTAGTACGGACGTTTGTATTCTGTGCTCCCAGCCTTTTTACGGAAAACAGCAATTTCATCGCTGTATTTCATGCGAAAAACGTGCACACGTGAAGTGTATTGCATGGCCCGACGAGGACCTCGAGCTGCTGAAGTCTGGTGAGAAATCTTTCACGTGTAACCTGTGCCAGAACGCCGACCACGCCGACATTCCAGCGGCTAGGCTTAGCGATGCCAACACGCCCGCTGCTTCCCCATCGGCGACCCCTCCACAGGGCCTCGTTCTCGTCGGGACCGGTTTTGAGGCGGTTGGTGACGTGGCGGCCCTCCGTGGCCTTCTCCTTCAGGCGCTCGAGGGAATATCCTTCCTCAGCGATGAGGTGGCGCGACTGCGGAGTGACAGCGAGCGTCTGCACAGGGAAAACGCGCTGGCATCCGCTCAGCAGGCCGAGACTATAGGCGCGCTGCGGGTCGAGGTGCGTTCCCTGCGTGATGCGCTTGGCAAGCCGTCTCCCGTTTCTCCTACTGTGATGCCGCCCATTTCTCCTACTGTGCTGCCGCTCCACCCGTCCAAGAAAACGTATGCCGCGACCGTCCAGACTGCTTCGCCGAGTGCTGCCACCGCTGACCATCTCTCCAAGACAACTCGGAGTGAACGTCGGCCTGCTTGTTTTGGAGCTGGGGAGAGCAAGGCAATATCTGTAGCGAAACGCGCCCCGCGACCGAAAGCCATTTTTGTGTCCAGGCTTTCTCATAATACGACGTCTGCGGATCTGAGTGCTCACCTGTCAAACGTCGGAGCACCGCCGATTGCCTGCAAACGCCTCAAGACGAGGCATAATTCGTATGCCTCATTTCTCGTCTGCGCTGATGAAGCCGTCGACGATGAAGCGCTTAAGCGCCTGAACGACCCGTCTATGTGGCCAATGGGATGCCTGTTCAAGCCATTCCGCGGGGTGCTACACGACGGCATGCTTCATGCTTCAGAGAAGACCGCAAACGTTCAAAGTGTGTAATCTGGACATTTTCTACCAAAACGTTCGTGGACTTCGCACCAAGGCACGTGAATTTTTCGCCAATGTCATTTCGTCTTCCTTCCCCATTTTTGTTATTTCCGAAACTTGGCTGTGTGGTGACATTTCGTCTTCAGACTTCTTTCCACCGCACTACAACGTCTTCCGCAGTGACCGGGACTTCAGTGGATCTCAACAAAAAGGTGGTGGCGTGCTGATTGCAGTTGACAATTCATTGAAATGTGTACGGCGCATCGATATAGAAAGTGTACGGGAGTCGATATGGCTAGAAGTCAGCCTAGCCCGATGTGAAAAATTGTTGATTGGATCGTTCTATGTACAGCCGAATATTTCCCCTGCTTTGTTTGATGAGGTTATCTCTTCCATTGAAAGCGTAATATCCTCCCATAGTAAGCACAAAGTAATTATTCTTGGTGATTTTAATACACCAGGTATTCATTGGAACACACTTAGATATTCTCATTATAATCATTACACAGAGAAGAAATGCAGCCTGTTGTTGGACTTTCTGTCCTTCTGTTCCCTTCAGCAGCATAACTTGATTGCCAATTCCTGTGGCAACGTCTTAGATCTTTGCATCTCGAATGCTCAAAGTCTTAGATGTATCTCGTTCCGAAATTTTCCTTGTGCGTACCGATAAGTTTCATCCGCCACTAAAGATAACTGCCTCTGTGTCAGCACTGAGGCAGAGCTCCTCCAGTGGCATAAATGAATCCCCACGCTTTGCTTTCAAGCGTGGTGATTATCTTGGTTTATATAATTTTTTGTCCACCACCGACTGGTCACTGGTTACAGACAAAAGCAACGTTGATGAACAAGTAGATCAATTTACGGAGCTTGTTTTGAGCAGTATGCGCAAATACATTCCCCAGTACAGGCCCTAAACGCTCTAGATATCCCCACTGGTTTTCATCTGAACTCATAAT
The DNA here is from genome assembly GCF_013339745.2 of Dermacentor silvarum. Lineage (NCBI taxonomy): Eukaryota > Metazoa > Arthropoda > Arachnida > Ixodida > Ixodidae > Dermacentor > Dermacentor silvarum. The sequence goes on from NC_051158.1 coordinate 35,869,568, forward strand.
TTCCCTAAAGCAGAAAGATCGCGCACACCGAAAATCTAGATTTCCGTTGCCTAATGAGTGCAGAGATGAATTCCGCTTTTTTCGGGCTCTCTGTAAACGTCTCTATAAGCGGGATCTAGACTCATATATGGCATTCTTGGAAAAAAGCGCCTCCGACCGGCCGGCAGAATTTTGGAAGTATATCCGTAAGCGCTCCAATAAACATGGAGAGGGTTTTCGCTTACTTGACTCTAGAGGGGCAGAAGTCCAAGCAGTCGCGGATTGTTTTGCAGCCCATTTCTCTTCCTTATATAAAGATGCAGGTTTCAACGCTGGTGTCAGTCAGCAGCACACGACGGTTCCTACATCTAGTGCGGTGTTGTTTGATGAAGAGCTTGTCCATGAATGCCTTAGGCGCTTGAAGCCTTCCCTATCCTGCGGCCCTGACGGCATCCCCTCCTGCAATTCTAAAAGCTTACGGCAGTATATTTGCTCCAGTATTGACATCTATATTTAATAACTCTTTGACTACTTCCACTTTCCCTCACATGTGGAAAACTGCTCGTGTTTTTCCTGTATTTAAGTCTGGATGTAAATCAGATGTGTCGAATTATCGCCCAATTTCTCTTCTCTGTGCTACATCCAAGATTTTTGAGCTTGCTCTTCACAACATATTGTCTTTTACTGTGAAGAACTCGCTCATTCCGAATCAGCATGGATTTCTGACCGGCCGCTCCACTATCACAAATCTCGCAAGTTTCATGACACAGATCTCCACGCCGGTACTTCAAAGGGGGCAAGTTGACACCATTTACTGTGATCTCAGCAAGGCTTTTGATGTAGTCAGCCACTCGCTGCTTCTGATCAAGCTTACGAACCTTGATGTTGACTCGTCAGTTGTGAATCTCTTGCGCAGTTATCTTCTTGATAGATCGTGTTATATTAACGTCAATGGCCAAACGTCTTCTTCTTACCTGGTAACTAGCGGCGTCCCTCAAGGGTCAGTATTAGGACCACTCCTTTTTTTAATTTTTATTAATGACGTTCTTTCTGTTATTCGGAACTCTTCTTTCCTTCTATATGCCGATGACATCAAGATTTTTAAGAAAATTCACACTGTTGATGACTGTCGCGCCCTGCAGTCTGACCTGCTTTCCTTTTCTAAATGGTGCAAGGATAATAACCTTACCTTGAATGCTGCTAAGACCAAAGTCATGACTTTCACACGCAAAACAGCAAGTATTTCTTTTTCTTATTCGATAGATTCTGTGCCGTTGTGTAAGGTCTGCGAGATCAATGATCTTGGTGTACTTTTTGATGCAACCTTACACTTTTCGGCTCACACTAAACGTGTTGCAATGCGGGGTATGCGCTCTCTTGGTTCTGTATGCAGACTATCGCGGGAATTCAAGTCTCCTACACCGTTCCGCAAATTATACACAACCATCTGTCTTCCTCAACTCGAATATGCGTCGGTCGTCTGGAACGGCTCTTCTAGATCCAACAGTGACATTATAGATCGTGTCCAGAAAAAGTTTCTAAGCATATATAATCACCGCTTTGCAAACCTGGACATTGCACCCTGTACTAGCACTGTTGGATTGTCATTGCCTTCACTTCGCGACCGACGTAATCGCGCTGACCTTCTGTTTCTCTTTAAACTCCTTCACGGTAACCTCACGTGTCCCGAACTTCTCAGCTGTGTCATGTTCCGCATCCCACGCAAGATCACCAGAGAACATAGACCTTTCCATGTTCCTGCCTGTCATCACGAACACTCAACTGTCCACAGAATACAGAATCTTTATAACGCTTACTTTCGTGAACTTGATATCTTTCATAACTCCTTGTCATCGTTCTTTTCCGAGCTTTGCCTGGTATTTTAATATCATGTATTGTTCAAGTGCCCTTCTCCTCCTTTTTCTTTTGTATTTACTTTGCGCTTTGTTGTCAGTACTCTCTTCTTTTCACAATTTTTATTTTTATTCATTTATTGTTTAATGATTTTTCCCTGAGTGTCTTCTTTTTTTTTTGGTTGTAATGTATGCGTGCGCCAGCACTCAGACCTTAGGGTTGTTCCTGGGCACGTTAAATAAACATGATTGATTGATTGATTGATTGATTATGTACTTTTCTTTCATTCTAATTTTTTTATCCTGTAACTTCTAGTCGTATTTGTTTTACAAATAAAAAAAAAATTTTTACCTTTTATGTTTTTGTTTTTCAGTGCACCAGCAGGCAGACCTCACTGCTGTTCTTTGGCCAAATTAAATTGATTGATTGATTGATCGATTGATTCTGAATAATACGGCAGGGCTGGTGGACGGTTACCCGGGAAATTGCTTATAACAACGCTTGACACATACACGTTAACAAAGCACGAAGTTTCTCCTTTATTTTCTATGACGCCGTGCTTTCTTTTAACCTGGCATCAATATAATTCAATTTGCTCCTTCTTCCGCCTGGACTTTCCGCTATTGTTCTTAATACAGCATTACAGGGTATGTTACTTTTGTTCTGCTCATTGGCCGAGCTGCATTCACCGTACCCTGAAAATTATGTTGAAGTGTGTTTCGAACGATACTGCTACGGCTAGCGGTTTTTTCATGTATTATCGAAGACATCCTTGAAAAAATACTCTGAATTGTCCGTAAGTCCGGGTAAGGTTAATTTGCTGTTTATTTTATTTCATACACTGCTTTTACAATACAAAGTTCTCTAATTAACACAATGAGGCACTGATTACTGCTAATATATTGCTCAGCACTTTCTCCCATTTTCGTTTGCTTGTTTTTTTTTTCTTACCGCCACTGCTGCCAATTAAGCCATCTAGTTGTCTATGATATGGCTGAATGGTTATGTATCACTCAAGAAGTTGGGTAATATTATCATTATTATTCGCAGTAGTAGTTAGTAGCAGTTAGTAGTTGTAGCATGTGCGCTGACTCCGCTTATCATTCACACTTTTTATACGTAAACTGCCACATTCCATATATCGTATTACTTCCCCGTGGACCGCGAAAAAAAATGTGTGTTAAAATAGGTTCGCTGGGAGTGTATTGGCTTGAAAGTCGCACATCCCACCACGTGAACACCACTGAGAGTGTTTCAGCCTAAAATATGTGAATAAAACGTGGCCACAAATCTTCACAAAAAACAAGCGGGCCAACCTCAGCTCCGCAATGATAAGTTCACAAAGCCTTTCGTTGTGATAATTGCGCCAACCGTCTTCCGGAGAGAAACACCCGGCAAACATCTAAATATAGCAATATAGCTCAATACAAGGCTTTATATGGATGTGTGCATAATTTTTCATATTAGAATACTACATTTTTGCAATACGTTCGCAAGCGGATGTTTACGTCACTTGGAGAACCAAAACGTTGAGCTTTGTTTTACCGGCTGCCCTGACCACAGAGCTTTAATACAGGCGTTAATGTTATCTTGACGTAACTAGATATGGCGGCCTGAAACGCCTTCACAGTTGCGTCTCTCACAACACAATTCTTTCAAATGCCGTCATAAACACACTACTTGTATCCTAATATCTTTCTTTTCATCTCTTTCAGGTTCATACATTCCCACGGGTTTGACAACATTGAAGTCGGAAACAGAGGAAGCAGCGTCCCTACAGTCAAAGTACGACAGCTCGGGAACACTATATCATGCGGCACATGGAAAGAACAGCAGACAAAGTATACCGAATTCTAAGTCTTTAAATTAAAGGAACTTTTTCCACGTCGTATTAACGAAGAGTTGTAAAAAATCCCGCCGACATTCTCTACTTGGGCGTAGCTTATCGTCACGGCTACACATAATGGTTAGATCTAAATTTGATTTTAAAAAAAGTCCAGTTTCAAGTTTTTGTTTCTCTCTCTCTCCCTATCTTTGCTGTTTGTAGCCCTTTGCAAAAAAAAAAAAAGTATCTCACCCAAAGTTACCGCGCTGACAGCTGCAATCTTCAGTGCACCCATGACTCGCGTCCTGATGGATTCTGCTCCGTGTAACCAAGGAACCTCGCCGGCTGAGCCTTATATGCGTCTTCACATTTCGGGGCTCGCAAATGCTGGTACGTTTACCTTCCTCTCCCGTACTTTCTTAACAGTAAAGAGCAAGAACGTTATGTGCGTTTCATATTTATGATCCTATCTACCTGACTAATGCTCTACATTTGTCTTCCGAGTTCTTCGACCTCTGCACGCTGCCTGCACCTGCCGAGTGGCAGTAATTTTCGCTTTTCAGACAGCTAGTACTCCACACCATGAAAAAAAAGGAGTTATGGGGGCACATTTACGCGAAAGTTAGTGCTTGTTCCACGTGTAACTCCCCTTTCAAAAGTCACTGTTTACCTCTACTGGAGTGCGTCTACTCTGAGTGGTGTAGGAGTTGGGTTCGCAAGTCACTGAAAGAATCGTTTTACTATGCCGTCAGAACGTCGCAAAAAGGTATAGCTCGCCTGCATCGCATACTAAAAAAAAAAAAAAAAAAAATGGGTTACACACTTTGTGGCGTAGATTGTCCCATAACAATAGGCGTCATAAGTCTTGTTTGTGTTTCCTTTCTTGAAAAACTAGGCGCTCACCACTTTCCTGCCAAGAATGCTATGCGGCGCAGTACACACATACCGTTCGTGATCCGCAAGTACCGGGCATACAGCTGTGTCCAGAAAAACCCCAAAAGCTGCAAAGTTTTGCTATGTACGTGTGCTGCGCGGTTTATATTTTCGCTTTTGGGTCCCACTTGGTAAACAAAAGGAGTGCTGGAGACACCTTTACACGGAAACGTGTGCTTATTCCATATTTAACTCACTTTTAGACACCCATCGTACGCCGCCTATTGGAACTACTTCACTCTCATCTCACAAGTGTATGAGTTGGCGTCGGGCGCCACTCAAGTGTCGCATGCCTACGCTATCGGCGCGTCTTAAAAGAAAAAGTAGCTGGCCTATACGCTGCTGAGGCGTGTGACGAGGCCTTTACGTACCCATGCCTTCGTTTGTATCGTCATATGGAGACTGGCTAGCTGGTAAAGAGCTGGTAGTCTTGACATTGTAGGCAGAGGAAGAATTCATTTTACATATTCACAGCATTATTGGCACATACTCAGAATACCAAAATATGCCTCTATAGACAAGAATACCTGTATTTAAACCATTCGCCTTCCCCACATCTCTAGACTAGGGGACTCGGTGATACGAAGTACGGTCGATAAGGTAGTTCAAAACTGCGCATGGCTTATAAAAATTTTCCTGTAGGGCTAGATGGCACACCGTATTGACAACGAAAAACAGAGCCAAACACGACACAATTGAGTGAGACAGACCCAGCGTTGAAAACAAAGCTGGCGGTGTAGCGGCCACAGCGGTTCTGAAAACTTGTCGCACCAAACTTGTCGATCATGTCATACGCTACGTCACACAGCGTGTCCTGTGGTAGGGAATACTAGAAGTCCTTCATGTCTATAGAGAAGGCGCTGACACTATTGAGCTGTTGCTGCTGCTTGGAGAGCAAGAATCACAGCACTTGGCCGATTGAATTAGCATGACGAAGATCGCCTCTCCCGGCACCAGAAATCAGCTGGCTCTCAGTCGTGGCTCGGGACGTTAGCACCAACGGAATGACTCCTTTTTTAAAGCGAATAGCTTTATTTCCCTCTTTTGCCCGTTTCCGTGGTTGGTGGCGTTCGGTGGTCTGATTTGTGATACAAAGGTGCCTGGGAAAGGGCGCATATGTTCTCGGGCAACCCAGTAGCAGGGAGAGGCGGGGGAGGGAGATGGATCAAGGGAGGGGGAGGTGATCCCGAAGTTCCGTGTCAAAGATTATTTTATTGCGCATGTCATGTCGTTTTGATCAATCGGCATGTATTCCCGTACTCATGCTAGACATATATCAATCTAATATTTTTGAAAGGCGAGTGGTGTCCTATATATATATATATATATATATATATAAGTAACTGGATTTTTCAATGGGCCAAGCGTATTTAGAATAATCAGAAGCACAACTTCGCGGTTATCTTAGGTTTATTTACCCAACAGTTTCGGTCGGTGGACCGACCTTTTTCAAGGGCCGGTCTACCGACCGAAACTGTTGGGTAAATAAACCTAAGATAACCGCGAAGTTGTGCTTCTGATTTTTCTATATATATATATATATATATATATATATATATATATATATATATATATATATATATATATATATATGGAGAGAGAGAGAAACCTTATTTGACTGGCAAACACTTTAAGGAGCGGCTGTCCTATAATTTCCCAAGAGCCACATTTGCTGTCAAGGAACTTCAGAAGTGAACTGTTCGCATTTTAATAAAACGAATGATCTGCGTACATACTTAATGGGGTCATGTCTGACGTCTCTCTCTTTTGAAGCTAAGGAGGGAGGTATCGATGCTGGCATTCAAGAAAGCCTGGAAATGTTAGACTGGTTATTGGCCTCTTATGTTATTTCAGGTGCTGGGTAATAAATATGGCATATGCACATTGACCACAGAAACACACGAACAAATACTCATAAACGTGCATATGCATAATAAAGCTATTCACAATGTTTTCTTAAGGACAGTATACCTCAGGAGTACTTGAGTGATGAAGAAATAAGTAACACTAGTCTTGAGTGAGACATCATGCGCGTCCTTCGAAGTGCATTCGATGTTGAAAAAAAGCAATATGTCGCAGAACCTAGATAGAACAACCTTTATTTCTTTTTTTTCTTTTGTACAGATTTCATATAATGACCATTACATCCTGCCGAGGTGCTGAATTACGGCCAAAGTCAAAGCATAGCAAATAATGAACAGACCACAGCGTGGGATGTATTTAGCACCCTAAGAAGTTGTTATTTTAGCAATGTCTATACTTGTACATAACCTAAATGTTCTAGTCTACTCACTTATCTGAACTGCTTTTCAATGTAGCTTGGTATCTTTTACATACATAGACGCCTGAGTACTTATTCTGTTCACACTGTAGCATAGTTGGGCGCTCATACTCGGTTTTTAGTACAATAATGTTTTTTACGATAAAGATATCTCTGAAATCTGTAAAACTTGCTACGTCTCTCAAGATTAAGTGAACCTGTTTTTAACAGCCAGATGATTATGCAGCGACTTTTCTGGTGTGTCTTGTCTCCGTCGTCAAGACTTCGAAAACCCCACAGAGCACGTTGCCTTAAAAACGCTACAGATGAAAGGTCATAGCGAGAATCTCTATCAAACTGAGAAGCGCAGGCGACTCTAAAGTGTCATCCTGCCGAGGCTAAGCATCAGCGATTTTTTATGCGTAGCCACGAACCACCGATGCTGCCGAACACGTCAGCCGTGAAATGGAACTTCTGCGGTCCTTTAGGTGCAAAATGAGCATTTCGACTTTAAAAGTCCACTGGTGTACTCGGCTCATAAGCAGCCCAGACCTTCACTCAGCCAGTTATTTGATGACGCACTTGCCTGGAACCCGGGGCCGATCAGCCACACCGACATAGAAGGACACTTGATCGTCCAAAAGTTCATTGTACTCTATCAGCAGGTCGATATACAGCTGCGGAATACGCGTCAGTCGGAAAAGGTTAACACAGCCGACCAGGTGATGTCTGAATAACTGAATGAAGTCATAGTCTCAAAGCCTCACTCGACCTATGGGACCGGCGGTGGTAGACAGCTATATAGAATAAAACTGCTATAAAAACGGTAGTACGTAGTTGTATATTTTACCACCACAAATTCTTTAACGTGCAACTAAACTTACGCGCACGCGTATTTTTTTACGTTCAGCTCCCCCTCAAATGATTTTGTCACGACCGTGAAACGACCTCACAACTTCGACCTTAGAAGTGGAGCGCCATAACCAAACTATCGAAGCAGGTATGCGGAAAGATGAAAACCTGTGAAGTGCTATTTAATCTAGTAGCTGTAAACTTTGTAGTTGACCGAGTCTTTTCAAGTTGGTGCTCTTAAAACTTCATGAGGACATTTAGCATTAAAGGAAACTTTATTTCAAAGGCTTCTATCTATAATTAAGAACGAAGAAATACTTTTACTCGGCACCTAGTGCACTAAATTTGATGTGGTTTGTCACGTTTAATGTAAGTTAAATATCGAAAAACTGCAGGTAGTGGAATATTTATTTTTAGCGTCAATGTATTTAGAAAAATTGTTGAAAAATGCTAAATATAAGAAAGGCTGAAGCGTAACGTTTGCGATATTGCACCTGCAAAATAAAAACGATACCACAATTTTGTATGGTGCACTTATGGAAACATCTAAAGCGCACAAAGTAAACGTCATTTTACGCCACTCTAAAATGTGCACTAATTTGTTAATATAACGTTTGCGAAACTCTCATAAACGCGGGAGCAATTACACATAATCCATAAATTTATGTATAAATTTCGTGATTACAACGGAAAGCAGTACATCAGCGGAACCGTGAAGTCACCGCGAATCGCCTGATGCCAAGATTCGAGGTGGGACTTGCATTTTCGAAATTTCACGGGACTTTTCCTGTAGGGCCCGTTGGGCCTAATAGGCCTACCTGTCCCGCGAGCATTGCGGATATACGCCTGGAAGACGAAGATTTTGCTGGATCCGAAGGAAATGATGAGGAGGATTTAGGCTGACAAGTTGTAACTAGCCGAAGATCCCGTGCTATACCAAGAAGGTCGTTGGCGAGAAAACCGCAGTGCCGCGTAGTCAGCAAGATCATGGCAGAGGATCCGTCATCGGAGCGATCAAGAATCGGATTGTCAAGGCCTCGAGGATGCCCCAGCTGCCGGACGCGCACATCAACATCATCATACGGCCACGAGGTGGACTTAATTTGAACAAGGTGAGCCCCACATCCATTGGTGCTGCAGTTATTGAGGCGTTAGGCCTAACGGTGGAGCAAGCCCGCGAAGGCGTTGTTTGCCCTAACTTCACTCAGAATATCGAAGTAGTCAGCACACCGAAGCCCGAACATGCGGCGAAGTACGTGAGAATCAAGGCCTTCAAGATCGTTGGAAAACGGGAATACGAGG
>NC_051158.1:35878672-35909368 GCF_013339745.2 Dermacentor silvarum
TCACGTGGGACACGTCCATTGCTTGCCTCAACTGCCTCCGTTGCCTCCTTGTTTACAATGGAAGTGTATGACGTCGGCGCGGCTTAGAAAACCTCTGTTTTCGGAAATATCGTAGACGGTGACTAGGTGGACGACACGAAGCTTTGATCACGGCTTCAGAGAACATGCAAAAGAGCTTTCGGAGCTGATTAAGCTCTGTCCAAACGGCGCAAGCAGCGTATATGGTGCTTGTTTTAAAAGCGGGGCTAAATATGTATTCCAAGCTATCCAAGCTTTCCGATTATAAATTCAGTCAGGATTAGTGTGTTTTGCGCTTTGTTCTTTATTCGGCAAATATTTTGAAGCAGTGGCTTGTCAGTTTCTTACTCAGTGAAGTTACTCGGTGCGGCCACTATCTGATTATTTTCTGCCTAATCGCTCCCGGGTGTGCTCAGTTCCGATAGATTTGTTCTTGCTGCGCACAAGGCTTGAAACGTAGCTGTTTTTTACATTGTAATACATTGTAGCAAATATATATTACAGCTAGTAACTCGCTTACTCTTGCAGACCGTCACGAAACATTTAGCTTTGGCCATTCGTGCGTATACAGTGCGCATATATTCAAGTGTGCGCTCATTCACTTATTCTTGATACGTCGACGATAGAGTGGGCGTAAGTTTTCCTGCCATTTGGGACAGATGTGTATAGATAACGTGCGCGAAACTTACTATGACAGGAAACGGCGCTATTCCCTTTGTGATTTGTTTAACGAGTGGTACCACTCTTGCCGACGTTCTGGGGATGAAGCCCTTTTTTGAAAGTAAGATTGTGATGAGGGAAACGACAACTCGCCGGTGTTTCCAGTTGGGCCCAGGATCCTTTAATAATGACACGGCAGACGGGAGCTTGCTACACGAAACACAGACTTTAACAGACACGCTAGCACGATACAGATTATTTACATACACATGTACGTGGACTAGAGTCCGCGAATCGTTTGTCCTATATAAATATGTGCCTAGCCCTCATGCGTCACCACTCGCCCGTGTGCCTCGTCGTTGCGGTGCCCGTGACGGTGGTTGTGACGGTGGAGCGTCGTTGTGGCTACGTCGCTGCTGTCGCGCCGCACCTTGTCGCGACGTAAAAGCAGGTGAAACAGCAGGCCGGTAGAACACCAGGCCACTGCTGTAGCTGGCCAGTAACGCCTGGCCTGTCACGCCTCGGCCGCTATAACGTCGGGCTCGGTCGGCGGACAGGTAGCTCAGGCGCCCCGGTGGCCAGCAGGAAGCACTGCACCAGGCCGCTATCACAGCAGGCCGCTGGTACACAGGAGAGCAGAGCCACGAGCGGGACACGACCAGGTCCGCGCGGTAGCTGGACGCCCGGTCGCCAGTCCTCGGGCTCGCTCAGCAGGCTGGTAGCTGGTAGCTCAGGCGTCCCGGTCCAAGCAGGAAGCACTGCACCAGGCCGCTATCACAGCAGGCCGCTGGTGCGCAGGAAAGTCCAGCCACGAGCTGGATCTCCGACCGGGTCCGCACGGTAGCTGGACACCCGGTCGCCGGTACCCGAGCCTGGAGCCGCCGTTTTGCGAGCTTGCGTTCGAGGCTGCCGCTCGCTCTCACGCTCTGCGTGCTCTCGTCCACTTCTTCGTTCATGGCACGTGGTCATCATCCATTATCACCATCATCAATCCTCTTCTTGGTGCTGCCATACAATCATCATTCCAAGCTGGTCTTCTCTCCACCGCACGCCACTATCCACATCATCACAGCGATACAAGGCTGGCGGATGAGCAAATTTCTGTATCCTCGAGGAAAGCCGTACGTACATCACGAAGTGCCGGTAACACGTTCGACAGTTGCAGCAGCGGTCCGCGAACTTGGCCCCGCAGATTCATTCTATTCCTTAACATGCCAGTCACTATTTTTGCAGCCAACTATTGCACACGTCTTCAATCCACATGATTCAATCGAGCATGATTGGAGCACAGTGTGTTAGCGAAAACTCAGTTGCATCCGACAGCTGATCGCACAGAAGCAAGATAGAAGCGGTAATGGTTTCGTATTCGTGCGCAGCTGCTGAGGAGAGGTATGGCGCGTAAAACCCCTATATTTATAAAAGTAGCGCCATTCTTAGATCTTGCCGCCACCGCGCTCACCCCGGCGCTTCCTCCTCGCCCTCTCTTAGCCGCCTCCTGTCGCCCCAGCCTCCTCCGCTCCCCCATTGGCCAATCCGTGTCACGTGGAAGTTCGCGTCGCGCTTTTGTATATTTTTTTCTTTCCAGCGCGCTCCGACTGCCATTCTCGGGCCTGTGCGACGAAAGTGCTGTACGCACAAACGGATCAAACGTGTTAGGGACAAGAACTTCGTTGTGATGGCATGCTGCTGCGCCTTAAGTTGCCGCAACCGACAAGGCGAGGGCAAAAGGCTTTTTTGGTTTACCATCCGGCGTGCGCACACGCTTGTTGCACACTTGATATTTGCGCCGTCTCGCATCGTCGCGTTGCTACTTCCAAAACGGCATTATTAAGACCAGTTACTGACTAACGAAGCAAAATCGCGCCTCAAAAACGTCTCCGCAGGGCGCGATCGAAGTTTTCCTCGGATTTCCTCTGGTAGCGCGTTAGCTGTCGTCTGCCACGGCAGGCCCGACGCAGGCGGCGCCACTGTCGATATCGCGCTTCGATCGCGCTGGTCGCGCCGAGCGCGATAGTGGAACGGAGGAGGAGGGAAGTGGATGGCGCTACTTTTATAAATCATCATCATCATCATCAGCCTATATTTATGTCCACTGCAGGACGAAGGCCTCTCCCTGCGATCTCCAATTACCCCTGTCTTGCGCTAGCGTATTCCAACTTGCGCCTGCGAATTTCCTGACCTCATCATCCCACCTGACTTTCTGCCGTCCTCGACTGCGCTTCCCTTCTCTTGGTATCCATTCTGTAACCCTAATGGTCCACTGGTTATCCATCCTACGCATTACATGGCCTGCCCAGCTCCATTTCTTCCGCTTAATGTCAACTAGAATATCGTCTACCCCCGTTTGTTCTCTGATCCACACCGCTCTCTTCCTGTCTCTTAACGTTACTCCTAAGATTTTTCGTTCCATTGCTCTTTGTGCGGTCCTTAACTTGTTCTCGAGCTTCTTTGTTAACCTCCAAGTTTCTGCCCCGTATGTTAGCACCGGTAGAATGCAATGATTGTACACTTTTCTTTTCAACGACAGTGGTAAGCTCCCAGTCAGGATTTGGCAATGCCTGCCGTATGCACTCCAACCTAATTTTATTCTTCTGTAAATTTCTTTCTCATGATCAGGGTCCCCTGTGAGTAATTGACCTAGATAAACATATTCATTTACAGATTCTAGAGGCTGACTGGCGATCCTGAATTCTTGTTCCCTTGCCAGGCTATTGAACATTATCTTTGTCTTCTGCATATTCATCTTCAACCCAATTCTTGCACTTTCTCGATGAAGGTCCTCAATCATTTGTTGTAATTCCTCTCCATTGTTGCTCAATAGGACAATGTCATCTGCAAACCGAAGGTTGCTGAGATATTCGCCATCGATCCTCACTCCTAATCCTTCCCAGTCTAAGAGCTTGAATACTTCTTCTAAGCATGCAGTGAATAGCATTGGAGAGATTGTGTCTCCTTGCCTGACCCCTTTCTTGATAGGTATCTTTCTACTTTTCTTGTGGAGAACCAAGGTAGCTGTGGAATCCTTGTAGATATTTGCCAAGATATTCACGTATGCCTCCTCCACTCCTTGATTACGCAATGCCTCTATGACTGCTGATATCTCTACTGAATCGAATGCCTTTTCATAATCTATGAAAGCCATATAGAGAGGTTGATTGTACTCCGCAGATTTCTCGATTACCTGATTGATGGCATGGATATGGTCCATCGTAGAATATCCCTTCCTGAAGCCAGCCTGTTCTCTTGGTTGACTGAAGTCAAGTGTTGTCCTGATTCTATTGGAAATTATCTTGGTGAATATTTTATACAATACTGAAAGCAAGCTAATGGGTCTGTAATTCTTCAATTCTTTAACGTCTCCCTTCTTATGGATAAGTATAATGTTGGCGTTCTTCCAGCTCTCTGGTACACTTGAAGTTGTGAGGCATTGCGTATAAAGGGCCGCAAGCTTTTCAAGCATGATATCTCCTCCATCTTTGATCAAATCTACTGTTATTCCATCTTCTCCAGGCGCTTTTCCCCTGGTCATGTCTTTCAAGGCCCTTCTAACTTCATCGCTAGTTATAGAAGGAGCCTCTGTATCCGGTTCATCACTATTTCGAATGGAAGAAGCTTGGCTGTTTTGGCTACTGTACAGGTCAGTATAGAATTCTTCTGCTGCTTTTACTATGTCATCGAAATTGCTGATGATATTACCATGCTTATCTTTCAGTGCATACATCTTGCCTTGTCCTATGCCTAGTTTTCTTCTTACTGATTTCATGCTGCGTCCATATTTTACGGCTTCCTCAATTTTTCCCACGTTATAATTTCGAATATCCCTTACTTTTTTCTTGTTGATCAGTTTTGACAGTTCAGCGAATTCTATCTGATCTCTTGAGTTGGACACTTTCATGTTTTGTCGTTTCTTTATTAGGTCCTTTGTTTCTTGGGAGAGCTTCCCTACAGGTTGCTTTGGTGCCTTACCTCCCACTTCAATTGCTGCTTCTGAGATCAGCCTAGTTACGGTTTCATTCATTAGCTCTATGTTATCTTCATCTTCCTGTTCTAAAGCTGCATACTTGTTTGCGAGCACCAGCCTGAATTGGTCTGCTTTTACCCTTACTGCCTCTAGGTTGGCCTGTTTCCTCTTGACTAATTTCACTCTCTCTCTCTTTAAATTGAGAGAAATCCTAGACCTCACTAACCTATGGTCACTGCACTTAACCTTACCTAACACTTCTACATCCTGCACTATGCTTAGATCGGCAGAGAGTATGAAATCTATTTCATTCCTTGTTTCTCCATTAGGGCTTTTCCAGGTCCACTTCCTGTTGCTGCGCTTCCTGAAGAAGGTATTCATTATTCGGAGCCTATTCCTTTCCGCGAATTCTACTAACATCTCTCCTCTTGCATTCCTAGAATCGATGCCGTAGTTACCAATGGCTATAAATATACTTTTATAAATATAGAGGCTTTAATGGCGCGCCGCCGTGAGCGCCATCTCGTCTCTCTAAAATAAACTGCTCCGCGAAAAGGGTCAATACTCCGACGCGCGCGCCGTCGGCTGTTATCTTCGGAGCATGCGCAGAATGATCGCAAGCCCGTGCGCCGCTTTGAACGGCTGTCTGCGAAGCGGCGTGGGCGCCTTTATTTCTTCGCGCAAAATGCATTGTGGGTTGGCGCAGTCGGCGCGACCAACGCGCGAATGGGTCAGCAGTAGAGTGTACTAGAATATGGACCATTGTCTAGTACACTCTAGTCAGGAGCCAATTCAGCGCCGGGCCCGTCGGGACGCGTCGGAAGCCGCCGGTTACGTTGGCTGCGCCGGTTTCGCCAACGTGACGTAGCGTGCGCGCGCGCGCTCACTGTACGTCGGACTATAAACGGCCTATTCAGCCCCAACCAGACGTACGCGTTGGAAAGCGTCCGCACGCGCCGCGCTCACTCGACGTCACGTCGCGTCCGATAAAGGAAGAGGGCGCGCACCCAAACGATGCACGAGTTGCCGCGCGTCCCTGCGCGGTTCGTCGCGGCTGCCATGTTAACCTACCAAACGCGCATAACGACGAACACAAAGCACGCAGCTTGCCCGGGCTTGCCTACACGCCGCGCGAAGAGTCGTTCCGGAAGTCACGCTGGTTCACCATGGTCACGTCATAGGCGTTTTGTGGTCACGTGAGGAGTGTCGCGCGGGCGACGCGGTGGCAGCTTCCGGCGCGGTCATAAAAATCCTAGCAGTGGTAAGTGTCCACGCCGCAACGCGCCCACACGCGAAGCAGTCTCCGCGCCTGACGCCGTACGCGCCCAGGCGCGATGCGGCGCGTGCGGGCGCTTCCTAACGCGTACGTCTGGTAGAGGCTTTACTGTTCTCCAGAAACGCCCGTTTTTTCTATATTTAACTTGGCTTTCGTAGTAGTAGGGCACTCGACTCCCCTGATATTCGTGCTCCTTTCACTTATGCTGCATAACTATTAGTGCACTAACACACGCGTCAGCGAACCCACCGCTAATTTCCTTCTTTCCTTCCCTCCTCTCTCTCCCTGTCATCTTTGTGTTCCCCTTTCACATTCCCCAGGTGTAGGGTAGCCAACCGGACGTAATTGTGGTTAAGCTCCCTGCCTTCTGCTTTTCTCTTTCCTCCTCCTCCTCCTAACGTTCCCCTACCCTACCTGGTTACGAGATGGCTACCGCAATCGCTTGTGTCACAAACGCGATTGCGGCAGTTGGCGTCGTACTCCCGCAACTGTGACGAACTATAGAGAGCTATGGATGCTGACTTTCAAGAAAAACTTGAAATATTAGACTGGTTAATCGCCTCTCTCGGTCCGCCGGTTCACTCGGCTCATAACGAGCCAACACCTTCGCTCAGCTTAAGTTATTTGATGACGCGTTTGCCTGGAACACACGACCGATCAGACATGCCGACATACGTAGGACACTTGAGCGTCACAAAGTTCGTTGTACGCGAACAGCAAGTCGTTGGACGGCTGCGGAATACGCGTCAGTGGGAAAAGGTTAACACAACCGACGAAGCGATGTCAGAATAACTGAACGAAGTCATAGTCTCAAAGCGTCACTCGACCTATGGGCCATGCTGTGGTAGACGGCTACAGAAGAAAACCAATATAACAACGGCAGTTGTTGTACTATATTTGACCACCACAAATTCTTTCACGTGCACCTAAACTTACGCGCACGCGTATTTTTTACGTTCAGCTCCACCGGAAATTATTTTGTCACAACCGTGAAACGACCTCACAACTTGGACCTTAGAAGTGGAGCGCCATAACTAAGGAAAGGAAACGAGCAAGAGAAAGGCAGAAGGCAGGGAGGTTAACCAGAATAACGTCCGGTTGGCTACCCTACACCGGGGGAATGGGAAGAGGGAACACAAAGATAACTAAACCACCAAGGCAGGAATGCAGAAGAAGGAAAACCTGTGAAGTGCTATTTAATCATGTAGCTGAAGACGTTGGAGTTGACCGAGTCGTTTGAAGTTGGTGTTCTTAAAATCTCGCGAAGACATTGAGCATTAAAATAAAAGTTTATTTCAAAGTCTTCAATCGATAATTAAGAACGAATAAGTACTTTTACTCGGCACCCAGTGCACTAAATTTCACATGGCTGATGGCATCTTGTGTGCTGTGTTCTCGCCGCTTCGTTCGCGATGACGCGAGAAACAGCACGAAGGGCAATTCGCTCGCTTCTGCTGCTGGTCTTCCTCAAGATATTGTTTTGACACCGTGTCCGCGACCATGGAGTGAGATGCGTTCATGTTTTCCCCTGCGCGCCTGAGACCATGCTTGTTAGTTAATTTAGTTTGTGAACAAATGTTTACGAGTTTACACGTCCGATAAAACTACCATCCTTACTTCGTATAGCTGTATAATAATTTGCTATCGCTATCGATGGTTCGCCTTTCGGGCGAAGCTATGACATTTTTTAAAATAAATGTATGTACGGAGATTCCGGCCATTACTTTTTTCCGACATGCGATGAAACGAAGCCATAGCATTACAAAAGCGCTCAAAAACGAGTTACCGCGAGCAGCTCACTAGACTTGAAAAAAAAAAAAAAACTGCTAGTTCGCAATCCGAGTTTACAAGCAGAATATCTTGCAGTGCTAAAGTAATCAGAAAGATAGTTACTGAGCTTTAAGTAATTATTTTATTTTTCATTTTGACATCCAGGCTAAGTAATGTCTACCTTAATTACTTGTTTAGCGCAAAAACAACGGACACGTGAAAGACGACAGGACAAGTCGTCTTTCACGTGTCCGTTGTTTTTGCGCTAAACAAGTAATTATGGATTCGCACCAACTAGCCCGCCAACGCATTGTGCTAATGTCTACCTCTTCGAGTAGCTGAGTTCGATAGTAGATTTGTGCTATATGCCAAAGCGACGATTTTCAAAAATATTGTTAAACGGTAAAATAACACCCCGTGTAAATGCATAATAACAAAGGCATCGTCTTTCTCGGTGACCATTGTGCTAAATTTAATCGGGTTTGTGATATTTAAAGGGAAAAGTTAGAATCTACTGAATGTAGGCACAAAGAAGTTTAATTAGCCTTGTTTACATTTCTTTCTTTTTAAGTTTTATTACAAAGGCTGTCAAAAATTCAGAACTTTAGAAACGTAAAACCTGAAGTTCTAACTTTGTAACTCAGCAATGAAAAAAATAATAGCGCAATTCTACAAGCTGCGCCTCACAAACATATAGAGATGAGAAAATTGACATATGTTATACCCCACGCTAAGATATACAGCTAAATTATGAGTTTAATTTTTTTTAATTCCTGGTACATTCTAACAATTTCACATAAGCTCTAAACTCATAAAATATTTCCGCATTGCCGCGAGGTTGCTTTTCGCCGATCCTTACTCTCTTGCACGCATAATCACGCGAACGACAATTAAAGTTTGGAGTCGAATACCTCGGAGCACAGACACGCTAGAAGAATTCTTCCCACTGATACTGTGTGGAAACAGAATTGCCTCTAACTGTTGAAAGCAAGCATACCCACTTACTGCAGTCAAAAAGTTAATTATTCAATTTTAGTTAACTGCGCTTCTGACAGCGATAGTTATCTCACTTTGTGCCCCCCTGGCCACATATCTGCACAGGTGGTGTCCGCGTGCCTCCGAGTGCTTAATTTTAAGAAAATCATAAAGTCTAATTTTGAACACCCTGTATACCCGTGCAGCGAGCCCCCTTTCTCCCCCCCCCCCCCCCCCCCCCGCCTTCTTTCGTATATGTTTTGATGAGGGCCCCCCATGGAGCCTGCCCTGAATCCACCCCTGCAGATGGAAGAGACCAGTTTCTGTCATGCTTGCGCGTACGCGGACAAACGCAACATATTTGATCAAGTGTTTCTGGTACCTGACAGTATACTCACAATTTGGGCTAGTATCACTGCAACCTACCAAATATCTATATCGCTTGGTGAATGCGACGCCAAGGTGAATCCGGTGCAACATGCTTGTGTGGCTTCCTTTGAGTTCGTGAGGCGTACGGAACTTCATTTCTGGGTCCTATTTATGCACGCGCTTGTGCCGTCGATCTGGATGGCTCCAGTGCTCCAACGTACTGTTGCGTATTACGCAACGGAGAAAGGCATTACTGTCTGTTCGTGAGAACGGAATGCGTACTTCAGAAGTCCTATTTAAAGCCATTTTCACTTCAACAACTAACCCGTTCATTTCCTATCACGCCAGAGTGAGCAGGTTTCCATTGAAAGGTGATATTGTAGCCATTTCTATTTGCACGATCGAGATGCTCTGTAAATTCTATAGTCATTGAACAATACGGGCCCCGTCTGCGGACACAGTTAATGGTTTGAAGATCTGGCTTGGAATCGCAGATTATCGTCCATGCACGAGGAGGTTGCTTGGAGTGAAACCGAAGTGCCTCACGGATAGCAACAAGTTCTGCGGCAGCTGAAGTTGACCTATGGTCTAGTTTAAACCGCCGCATGATGATCATATGTGAGATATGTTGATATTTATGCTCTACATAATTCACAAGCTATGCCGAAATGCGAACGCAAATTCCGGCAGATCCACAGTGTGAGACGTCGATGACGCAATGATCTCACGAGGACGAAGGCGATGTTTGGCATTTCTCGAAGAAAGAAAGGCGAGGAAATGTGTATGTACAGAGAATTACGACGCATATCTAAATACATTTAAAGCTTAGGCGGCGTCATCATTTTAAATTGTACCGGTATTTTGAAACATCGCCTGTGGTAGACAGGTGAATTTTCGTCCTTGAGCTGGATTATTCGAAGTGGCGGACATTACTAGCACGAGGAATCGAAACACATATTCAAATTATTAACAAAAATGTGCTAATAACTCGGTAATTAATTACTTTAGGCCACATATTGAAATTTACGAATTATAGCCGGCGAGTTTGCAAGACGTGTCCACTTGAAATGAATTTCCAGGGTGACACTAGTTGCGAGATGGTATTTCCTGAAGTGTTGGTCGAAATACATGGCCGTTCCAGTTACATTCGTGCTCCAATACATAAAAGAGCGTTTTGGTAAAAAAGTAAGTGGAACAACAGTCCACTTTTACGGCGAGTTTGATGGCGCATATCTCCAAACTGGTGTCATTCTGCAAATTCTTTCGAAGTTCCAAGTGGATACGCCTTGCAAACTCACCGGCTACAATTCGTAAATTGCATGATGCGCCGTAAAGCAATTAATTCTGGAGTTCATTAGAGGCTTTCTTTTTTAGTTGAATATATGTGTTCCCATTTTCGGTGCATGTAATGTTCACCTCTCTGAATAATCCAGCTCAAGGACTAGAACTATGCCATCTACAAACGGCGACTTTAAAAATTCCGGAAACGTGAAAAAGTCACAGGTCTGCGCGGCACTTGCACCACCGTCACAGCGTAGGCCAGGGGAGCGGCTACACAGGAGACCGTTGTAAACTTCATGAATACAATAACTGCAAGTACTGAGTATACGGAAAGTAGTGTTTTAATTTGCTCACATTTATTGAAACATATTATTTATTGAGCGGTGGTGGAGTGGGGCAGAGGTAGAATATATATACCCGGCCTCAAATCTGAAGGTCGTAAGTTCGAATACTACTCCAGTCCACCACATTTTTCAGGCATGGAGTGGTGCCTGACACCGGCAAAAAAAAATATATTGCCGAGAGCTAGTGGGGCTGTACTAGTTCAGGTGCAACCAAACTAGGAAGGCCCACTAAGCTTCAACAAAGTCACTCCCTCACCAGAACAGGAATTGGCCTCCCTGGTTGCAGTGTTCGGCCACTACCTCCCTCATGACTCCGACCAGGGAGAGGCCTTCGTCCTTCAGTGGACATAAAATATAGGCTGATGATGACGATGATGATCATTGAAACACACTCAGGTACGCCTTATGATCCGAAATGTAGGTCGCAAAGGACATGGAGGGGGGGACTACGAGTACATTGTTGATTATAAATACAAAGTCCAAACAAGACCCGGTGCGCTAAGAGGGTCGGGTCGCATTTCCAGCAGCACGAAGTCCCTTTGCGTCGTTTTTGCGAGAACGAACTGAACTGTCCGCCGCCGTCTACGGCGAGTTGCGGATTGTGCAGCTCTCTGCACAGCGGTCTGCTGAGCCCGACGTTGCCTGGTTGCAGGCGCGCGCTTAGCTCTACAATTCGCTTCTTCAGCAGCGGTTCTCACCTTGCTAGGAGGTGGCTTAACGTGTACTGAAAAGTAAACACAGGTGTCGAGACTACGCGGCGCACATGTCACGTCCCTTGACACGTGACACGATACGACGCTACTGGTATACATGTCGTGACACCTGATGGAATGCAACTGCAATGCAACCTGTGAACGTATAGACACTACACGGCGCGTCCACGCTACATCGCGTGACTCCTGGCGCGCTAGGCCGCCTGTATAGGGCATGTTTCCACAGCCGCTAGCAAGCGCTGGCGTGTCGCAGTGGTAGAGTATAGCTGACTCCCACGCATTGCAAACGGTCCGGGCTCGATCGCGGCGGGATCTGGGATCTTACGCTGTAAAATCGCGGCGGGATCTTACGCTGTAAAATGATCACGCCGTATATCCCTTGTGCCACAGTAGTACGTACCCATTGCGGGGGATTGGCTGAGAATGGGAGCTTTACCCTGTGACACGGCGCTTCGGGCACAGGAAGAGGCAACCGAAAGTCGGGGATCTGTAGCGCCTTAACGTTTCGATGGAAACGTTATTGCCTAATGGTACTGGGCATTAGCCTAATTTTCACCGCAAAAAAAGAAAAAGAAACAGCGCCAGTGAGAAGCTCATCTTAGCAGGCTGTTCATCCCCTGCTCGCCAAGCGTTCGTCAAGCTGCCTAAAAGCATATCTTTCCCTCACAACTCACGCTCTGAATTGCACATGTATAATGGGGCGTTGGGGATCAGCACTCTTTATATAAAACAGAAAGTCGCAGTAAGCGAACGGACAGCGGCAGAAAGCAGCGCAAGCCTCGAGCTTCGGAATCCTCGTCTTCTTCCTACATGAGCAGCGCACTCTGCTTCTTCAAATAGCGATAATATTCTTCACTACACATGAAAAAAATTCGGCAGAGACACTTAAGACTGCTTACGTGTGGCAATGCGAAAGCATTATAGTCTATTTCGTGAAATGCTTTTTTTTTCTGCGCGTTCATTGTCCGAGCAAGCTTTCGCCTGCGCCTCGGTAATTAGGACAAATGAAAACACGCCAAGAGTATCAACGCGCTCGCTTGCCCACGAGGAGTTTATAACTCGAAGTACCGCTCAGTGGCATTCAATTCGAAATTAATGCTTTTTTTCTTATATACACTAATGACGTGGCGCCACCTTCTACCCGTTGGCAGCGCCGTCACGTGCCCAACGCCGCACGCACTAGGCCACACGTTTAGTCTCCCGATGACTGCGACGGGACGTGCGCAATGGTGAACGCACTAGGCACACATTCAGTGAGCCATAATCGTGGAGCCACCGTGGCGGCGGGGAAGTGTGCTCGTCTCGCACCCCGGCCGGAGGCCCGGGTTCGATGCCCCCGCAGACTGAAATTTACCTAATCTCCTCTTCAATGGTTATAATTTACTTTGTTTACAGGAACCTCCTTGAGAAATTTGACGTCAATTCGAGCATATTTTCAGCAAATTCGAGCAAATTCGAACTATTTGCCGTCGGCTATTTTTGGTACCATCATTCTGTCAAGCCACTGACTACAACGCCGGATTTTCGCGTAGTGGGGCATTTAATGCTTTCGCATCAATAATACATTTTCACTTCTACCAGCATGTCCCTCCATTCAGCTGTTGAATTTGCTTGAATAACCATGCAACATTTTTATCAATCGTTTGATTACAACGCTTTATTACATGCGCAGTTCTCCATGCTTGTGTAGAACGACTTTATGGTTGGTTTTGCCGAGCTTGTTATTTGGAGTTTATTTTTGATATTTTATACATCCGCACACGGGAAGAAAAATCACGCAAGAAATCAAAATTGTTCTGTGAAGTTTCGATTTTTTCAAGTGGCAAAGGTTAGGCGTGCACTTTAGTCCTTGTTTCTCTTTGCTTCAACTCGCTGAAGTTTTTCTAGCGTTGCCTCGCTGAAGTTTTTCTAGCGTTGCATTCAGTCTTACTTGGTGTTGCAATCTGCATTTAGACATCTTGCTCTTACAGGTGCCGTTCACTTTGCACTCTCCACCACAGCAGATGCCTTTGGGCCCGCTTTTCGCTCCGATAAGCTGAAAAAGAAAAGGTTTCGCATGTACAAGATTCCGGATGACTCTTCCGTACGAAACACATTGTGCCTGCAGACGGCACTGCGTCATAAAAGGTCAGAAACGCTTCAGTTATCCCATTTATAAAAACTGATTAGAGTTATTGACAAATTCAAATAAGTGGACGAAAACAAGAATGGCTACTAACCCAGCATGATGTGCCGTTTCGGAATCGCCCTTGTTTCACGTGAAAGGGGTCGAACACTCCATTTTCACCGGTATCGCAAACTGTCACACAGGAAGTATAAGTCTCATTCTATAAAAACAAAAGAAACAGTACGATCAGCTTGATGTAGTTGACAGCAGTCATTGACGTACTCGACGATCATTGATCACTGTGATGCACGTACAGGTCGTTTTCTGATAACATTAAACAGGCAAGCATAGCCGACATCTTTAACCCTTTAAGCCCCGTGGACGAGACTTACTCGGTTACAATTTCTTTTGCAAAAATCACCGCCCAAGCACTCCGTACGGATGGTTAACCAGCGACGCTGAAATGTGCGGCCCCGGTGTGTATCACTGCGTTAATCCCGACGGTACGTTGAAGTTCTACTGTGTCTTCCGAATTTTCGGATTCGGTTTAGTACCACCTTACGGCTTCGAGTATTGCTCTACCTGACCTTGTTTCGGAGAGCCTCTCTCTGTGGGCAATTTGCTGAGCTTTAATTATCTCGGCTATTGTGTTGTGGAGCCGTAGTTACATCAATTTATCATCCGGTGTGCTAACCGGCAATCCCACTGTTGTTTCGACAAGCCTTTTAATTATTCTGTTCAATTTCTTTAGCTCTGTCTGTGTCCATCTAAGCATCCCTGCTACATATGAGAAGTGACACGAAGCAAAAGCGTGGACCAGTCTCATGGCGCTCTCCTCTTCCAACCCTCTGTGTGTGTTAGTGATTCTCCTTAGCAGTCTTATTACCTCCTCAGTCTTGCTTGTGATGTGTTGTATTGTTTTTCCGTTTGCCCCATTTGCCTCCAGGAATAACCCTAAGACTCTAATGGATTCGACTTGCTTAATAGTTTGTCTGCCTTCGTGGTTATTACTAATATCGGTTGTTCCTCGGGAACATATCCCCTCGGTTTTCTACCCCTTTTCCTGTTACTGAGTACTAGGAGTTCAGACTTCTCAGCAGAGCATTTCAGTCCCATGTCTTCTAAAATGGACTCTACCTCATAAATTCTCTCCTGAAGTCTGCTTTCCGCCTGTACCATACTTCCTTCAGCCTTCCATATTGTCACATCGTCTGCATAAATGGTAAAGTTAATGCCCTATATCCCTTTTAATCCCTTTGCCACTTTTGGCATCGCCAGGTTGAAAAGCATAGGTGACATGACCGACCCTTGTGGCGTCCCTCTGTCACCGAGATCCATCTTCTTTGATTTAATGTCCCCGAATCTAAGGTGTGCTGAGCGATGGCCAAGAAAGGCTTTAACCACTTCATATAGTTTTCTGCTCAATCACAATCTTATTGTTGCCAATAATGACAGTACAATTTATTGTTAGCTTTGTTTGTGGTTTGGTTAAAGTGTCGTGTATGGCTTTCACATATTTTCATGTTTATTGAATGCTGTTACTTTTTTCTGGGGATTTTTCCGCGTGATTAAATCATGTCTGCGGTGCCGTTCTGCGTCTCTCATTTCCATCTCCTGAACGCACGCCACCGAGATCGGCGAGATAGCGTCAGGGAGCGTTATCACCTCCAACGTATAACATGCTATAATTGCGACGGTTTCAATGCAGCTGTGTGTATCAATAGCGTGTGCTCCTTGTAATTTGGTGACCTCAGGAAACACTATTTGGCCCGGATTACAGCAAAATTATTAAGCAGACAGATGTTAACGCAATAGCGCTGAGCGAGAACGAGCCTACAGCACGTAGAAATTGCTTTACATGCGGTTGAAACGCCCGCTTTCTATTGCTAGGCTGAAAGTTATCACTTTCCAATTCGCACAGTAAATTTTCACAACAGCGACCAGGCTTTAGCAAAAGAGAAAAAAATACAGCTTTCCTGGTCTGGACATTGGGGTCCGCACGTAAATTCTTCGCTTGCCGGATAGCCAACAACCCCGATGAATACTGTAAAGAAAGCGATTATCATATTAATAGTAACGCCAATGGAGGCGAAGTATATAAATAAGGATATCATTTACACCATGTTCGATATTGGTAATGTTTAAATTAATACCCTATCAAAGGAACAATAATTCATGATCGGCAATCAGACCCTAGAATTTGTGCAGGAGTACGTTTATCTAGGTCAATTACTTACGTGGGACCCTGGCAATAAGAAGCAAACTTGAAGAAGAATAAAAATGGGTTGGAACGCACACGGCAAGCATGACCAAATCATGACCGGGAGTTTGCCGCTGCCGTTCAAAAGAAAGAGTACAATTGTTTTATTCTACCTGTATTAATATCATCTACATCATATTCATCATCTAGCACGAAGGGTTTCTCCTAGCGATCTCCAACTATTCATGTCTTGCGCTAGATGCAAATTTCCTAATTTCACCCCACCTCGACGTGATCCTCGACTGCGCTTTTACCTTTGCACCCATTCTGTAGCTACATAACGGTCCAACGGTTACTACCCTATGCATTACGTGGCCTGGACAGGTCCATTTTTTAAGCGAATTTTGTGTTATCACACTAGTGTAGGCGTCGGTGTAGGTGTTGGCGTACGGAAAAAACTCAAGCCGCGCGTAAATGAAAACTGCTCGTCGGGCTGCGGATTCGAACCACTGTCGTCCGGATTGCTTGATTAACACGCTAACCGATTCAGCCACTGTCGGGTTGTTGTTGTTGTTTTTTTTTTTTTTTCATCATACGCGCCCTTTAAAGCGGGGTTTTATATGCATGAAGTAGACACAGCGCAAGGCACGCACCCGTAACACGCGTGCACGCTCTTCAGTGCACGCTCGGCAAACATTGTGTAAGAAACCTCACACAATGGGTTTAGAAATGATGGATGGAGGAAGGAAAGGGATGTGATCGCGTGTTCGCTCGCCTTGCGCCCTCCCTTTCTTACTGCTTACAGCAATCCTGTCCCTACTGTGCGGTGGCGAAACTGCCAAAGGTCAACGCTTTGGGACTGTGTATGAAACAGCTCCACCAACCCAACCGACAACGTCAGCCTGCAACCTCAACAATAAACAACCGTATCTCATTCATTAAGAACCATGTTTCTTTAATGTGTCTCAAACGCTCAAAAAAACTAACGGTTTTCCGTTAGTTTGTCCAGGGTTGGACAAGCTTCGCGTGCACCCTTGTTTCCGGTATTTTATTGCGATAGCAATTATATGGACACTCAAAAGCAGATTTCTGCCGTCGGCGTCGCCGTCGCCGTGAGGTTCCGTATGACGTCATTTGGAGATGAAATCGTCGCCGCGCGCCGAACGCTGTATGTGCGAGTGAAAGGGCGCGAGGGGCGCGTCTTTCACGGGGAGTGAACGCACGGCGGAGAACAAACGCGCGTTCTGCGCCGTGCTCGCTTAAGGACTGCAGAAGTAGGCGTCTCTTTTCTCCTTTACAATCACCATATAGACGGTTTCAGGCTCGCGATAAGAGCAGCGAGCGCGCCGCCCCCAAGAAACTTCCGGTCACGTGCCTTATCAGTCTGCTATGTTTTAGCGCATGGTTGCTTCTTTGCCAGTTACACTTCGCAGCTACGTCAGAGGGCAAAACCGGAAGCCGTGCAGGGCCTATGTTTGTAAACAGTGTAGAGCAAACGCGCCTTCTTCAGACGCGCGAGAGGCCGTGGGGGAGGGGGAGGGAAGGGAGGCGACGTTTAGCTGCGGCACCAAGTGCCTATTTATATCAGAGGCTCCAGCAACAGTCACCAACGCCGCACGCATTTTGAGCTAACGCGGGCAAAACGCCGATGGCGTCGACAACAGTTCTGCGTGTTGTTGCTACCAAAGCCGCTCACCTTACTTCGTATGACATTGTTGTGTTGCTATCGCATTCATTGCTTCGCCCTTAGGGCGAAACTGTGACCTTTTTTCTCTTAATGTTAACTAGAATATCGGCTACCCCCGTTTTCTCTCTGATTCGCACGGCCCTCTCCCTGTCTGTTAACGTTATAACATCTTAGGCGTAACCTCAGCCGGCCCGAAACAAGAATGTACTCTATGAAGCTGAGTCACGCCCTCCGCAACTTTGGGCTTCTCAGGCTCTCATGAACGAGCTACTACGTTTGAGTGAGTATTCACCGGGCAAAGCCCTCTTAAGACGTATAGGTAACAGACCGCGCTCACATTTTTATGCAGCACTGAACACGCTTCGAGTCTTAGGATTGCGCGGCTCGAGACAGATGGAAACGGCAGACGCGCCATGAACATTCGAAGATGTCACATGCAACTTAAGTGTACCACGATTTCAGTCAAAAAGCTGCATTCCATCTGCAGAAGTCACTAGTTCTGGAACATTTGAACAAGGCTTACCCGAATCACCTCCAAGTATACACAGATGGCTCTGTCAAAGTAGACGAAGACCGCTGCGCACCTGCATTCTATGAGTTCCCTCTCAGAGGTATACCTGGTCTTGTCGCTTGCTGTATATAGCCTCGTCGATAGTTGAGGAAGGCATGCCAATAGCTGCTGCTCTACGCAAACTAAAGATTTTGCCTCCCCAGAATGCTGTTCTCCTTACGGACTCTAAGGCCACGTTGTAACATCTCTACCGTGGTCTACCGTCCATCAAAGTCCCGAGAAAACCAATAGCCTTCGTGAAAGAACTCGGCAACAAAGGCTTCACAGTTAAGTTTCAGTGGATTCCGCTCCCTCCCAGATTGGTATCGCTGGCAACTAAAAAAAAAAAAGAAAGCTGATGCTCTTTCTTACGCAGCGCTCTATCATCCTCCTAGGTCAAGGTCCCAAACAGTAATCAAGTTAAAAAAATGTCACAGTTTCGCCCTAAGGGCGAAGCAATGAATGCGATAGCAACACAGCAATGTCATACGAAGTAAGGTGAGCGGCTTTGGTAGCAATATGAATTGTAGTAAACATGAGCTGATTAAGTAAGCAGGTGTGCTGCGGCGTAAGTAGACCTACATGAAGAGAGACTCGATGACCACGAGAAGGCGCGTGTGAAACGGTGGTGTTGATGAGAAGCGCTTCCCGTGGGCAGCGCGTGCGAAGGGACACACCTGTAGCGCTGCACTGCCGATCCGGGCAGCATTGCATGTGTAGCGCGCGTTGGAAAATGTGGCCCGACTATTACTAACTGAATGAACAAGCGTGGTGTGAGCGCGCACAAACAAACATGAATAGATCACACTGAATGACTGCAGACAACGACCGTCAAAACTCTGGCAGCAAGCGGATACGCCGCAGCGGCGAAGGTACGTGCGGTCTATCGCTTCAACGGAAACTGAGCGGCGAATGCACGGCGCAAAGAGGTCAGAGCCGTGTGGAGATAAGAGACGGTGCGAGCGAGCGACGAGCGCGGTTGTTGGCAGAGTGGAAGTGCGCCCCCCCCCCCCCCCCCCCCCGCTCCCTCCGGCGCTGGCTTCCCGCTTCCTTGCTTGCGTGTGGGAGATTGAGTGCGTTCGCTCTCCGTGATAGCGCGCGTCCCCACACGCTTCCGCTCGGGCATACGGCACGCGGCGAAGATATTATCTATAGGGAACCTCACGGCGACGGCGACGGCAACGACGACGGTGACGCCGACCGCAGAAATCCGGTGGAAGTGTCCATATAATTGCTATCGCAATAAAATCTGACATTCGAAATAACTTTAGATCACTTAAGGTTCCACCACATATGCCCGGCGTGACCAAGTGATTGAGTCTAGAGGAAGCCTAACTTATACATCGATAATGGACAGGATCTGCTACTACACCAGCATGGTTATTTAATATGGGGCTATTAACTCTCCAAACTGTACAGCATGCGACGGGACAGGAGACAATGAACACTTTCTGTGGTTGTGCCCGAAATTGCAAAATGAAAGGGATGCTCTCCTGTAGAATCTGCAAAAAAAAGGACCTTCCGCATGCGTGCCTGCAATCCTTGTGTTCTCCGAAGGATCAGTTATAGCCCGCAATGAAACTTCAAGTCTCCCTATCGCATTCTTAAGAGAGACTGGTTTGATGGACATGTGGTGAAACAACGCAGCGATATTGTAAGAGACGCTCGGGCGGATCAATTTTGTCCACCATGATCGCCAGGCTAAACCCGCCTGTTGCTACAACCCACCACCACTACCACCACATCCAATACTTTTCAATATTGCCCTTATTGAGCTTGCCAAAGTAATTCCCGACACTGTGTGCATCAGTACTTACGCCGATGACATATGTGTACGACATTCCAGTGTCGCGCGAGTGCAAATTCATGCAAGTCTGCAGCAAACTGCGTCCTCAGCCTATGAATGCCTGCGCTGGTAAATACTGCTAGTGGCCACAGCTAGATAAGGATGCTGCGGTAGCGTTGACACGCAAGCTTATGTGTCGCTATCCAATTACCACCAATGACAATGTGAATGTCATATGACCCACCACAGATATCTCGGAGCTTTACTCGACCGAGGCAATTTATCGCCGCAGCATATCCCAACGCTAAAGAAAAACAAACTGTACTTAGCATCACGGCTGCAGACTGGACTTAGCTTAGCATCACGGCTACACATGAAAGTTACATACGAATTTCATAAATAATAAGTCCACATTACAATTTTCTTCTCTATCTTTTTGCTGTGTGTAGCACTTTGAAGAAAAAAAAAAGTGTCTCACCCAAGGTTACCGCGCTAACAGCTGCC
The DNA here is from genome assembly GCF_013339745.2 of Dermacentor silvarum. NCBI lineage: Eukaryota > Metazoa > Arthropoda > Arachnida > Ixodida > Ixodidae > Dermacentor > Dermacentor silvarum. The sequence goes on from NC_051158.1 coordinate 35,898,874, forward strand.
ATCTTTAGAACATCCATGACTCGCGTTCCAATGGATTTTGCCCTGTGTAACCAAACAACCTCGTCGGCTGAGTCTTATATGCGTCTGCAAACTTCTATGCTCGCAAATGCTGCTACGTTTACCTTCCTCTCCCGTAGCCTCTTAACAGTAAAGAGCAGGAACGGTATGTGCGTTTCATATTTACGAGCCTATCTAGCTGACCCTAATGCTCTGCATTTCTTTTCGAGTTCTTCGACCTCTCCACGCCACCTACACCTGCCGAGTGGCAGTAATTATCGCTTTTCGGGCAGCTAGTACTCCACTCCATGAACAAAAGGAGTCATGGTGGCACATTTACGCGGAAGCTAGTGACTTTCCAACATGTAACTCCCCTTTCAAGAGTCGTCGTACACCTCTATTGCAGTGCGTCCACTCTCAGTGGTGTGGTGTAAGAGCTGGGATCGGGAGTCAGAACGTCTCAAAAAGAATTCGCTCGCCTACGTTGCACTGTAAAAAGAAGGTATGTACACTTTGTGACGTACATTGTCCCGAAGCAATAAACGTCACAAGTCTTGCTTGCATTTCCTGTCTTGAAAATCTCGGCGCTCGCTGTTGCCCTGTCAAGAATGCTTTGCGACGCAGTACGCACACGGCGTTCATGAACTGAGCACGTGCATTTGTTTCGGGAGAAGATAAGCCCCAAAAGGTGAAAACGTTTTGCCGCCTAAGCCTGCCACGCGGCTAAGATTTTCACTTTTCGGAGACAGTACTCCACTCCTTTAAAAAATGGAGTGCTGGCGGCACCTTTATGAGGGAAGGGGTGCTTATCCCATGTTTAACTCCCTTTTAGACACTGATCGTACGCCCCTATTGGAGTCAGTTGGGGTCGGGCGCCACTCAAGAGGCGCATGCCTATGCCGTCGAAGCGACTGAAAAAATCACAGCGTATCCACGAAGTGAATGATGATGAGTGGGCGAAGCACCGGGGGATCATTCGGTTAAACCACAGCTACGGACGAGAGATATAGAGAGCGCGCGTCGGGAACTAGACAGAAAATTACACCATCTTCCCGTAAGGGAACCCTGAGTAGTATGCGAAGCAGCCATGGGGTCGACTCAAGGTAGTTTTATCAGCTGTATAAACTTGGACATGCAGCAGCACCAGCAACGCGCAGAACTGTTGTCGACGCCGTCGGCGTTTTGCCCGCGTTCGCACCGAACGCGCGCAAAGGGGAACCGGAACCGGAAGTCGAACCGGAAGTAGAAGCGGAACCGGAACGCCATCTAGTGAACACTTCATAAAACTACAGGTGGCTACATACCACTACTACTACTACTACTACTACTACTACTACTACTACTACTACTACTACTACTACTACTACTACTACTACTACTACTACTACTACTACTACTACTACTACTACTACAGAGGAGGGAACGACCCACACTCTAAGGAGCTTCGCCCCTAAAATAGTGGCTGGCCTACGCTGCTGGGGCGTCTGACGAGGCTTTTTCGTGCCCACGCCTACATTTGTCTCTCCATATGGAGAGTGACATGCTGGTAAGGAGTTGAACGTCGCGAGATTGAAGGCGGACGAACAAACTATTTTACATATTTACGGGGTTATTATGGCGTACACTCCGCACCACAAGATGCCTCTATAGACAAGAATACCTCTATTTAAACGATTGGTCTTCCCCACATCTCTACGTCCCCACATCTTTAGACTAGGGGATTCAGTGGTATACGACGTTCTGTCGATTAGGTGCTTCGAAAGATTGGCTTATAAACATTTTGCTGTAAGACTAGATCGCACATGGTATTCACAAAGAAAAACAATTCAAAACACGGCACAATAGAGACAGACCCAGCGTTGAAAACAAAACTGGCGGTGCTGAGGCCCCATCGGTTCTGAAAACTTGTCGCACCAATTACGTCGATCATGTCATACCCTGCGTCACACAGCGTGTCCTCTGGTAGGGAGAATTAGTGGTCATTCTATAGAGAAGGCACTGACACTATTGAGCTCTTGCTATTGCTTGGATAGGAAGAATCACAACACTTGGAATGTGATAGCATGATGAAGGTGCCTCTCCCGGCACCAGAAATTAGCTGGCTCTCAGTCGCGGCTCGGGACGTCAGCACCAGTGGAATGAGTCCCTTTTAAAACGAATAGCTTTATTTGCCTCTTTGTCCGTTTTCGCGGTTGGTGGCGGTCGGTAGTCGGACTTGCGATGCAAAGCTGCCTAGAGAAAGGGCGCGTGGTCTCGGGCAATCGATTGGCAGGGAGAGGCGGTGGATGGAGATGGATAGGGCGGTGATGCCGAAATTCCGTGTCAAAGATTTTATAGCGCATGTCATGTGTTTTTTTTTATCATTCGGCTTATATTCCTGTACTCATGCTAGAAATATATCAGTCTAACATTTTTTTTTAACGCGCATGCTATCCCATAATGTTCCTAGAGTCACATTTGCTGCCAAGGAACTTCAGAAGAGAATTCTTCGCATTTAGGCCAAACGAATGATCTGCGGACCTACTGAATGGGGTCATGTGTGACGTCTCTGTATTTTGAAACTAGAGAGAGAGAGAGAGAGAGAGATATGGATGCCGACTTACAAAAAGAAACCTGGAAATGTTAGACTGGTTAATCACCTCTTATGATATTTCAGGTGCTGGCTAATAAATATGCTATATGCACCTCTTATGATATTTCAGGTGCTGGCTAATAAATATGCTATATGCACATTGATCACAAAAACACACGAACGGTACATAAGACTCCTAGACGTGCATATACATAATAAAGCTATCCACAATGTTTTCTTAAGGACAGTATACCTCAGGAATACTTGAGTTAAAAAGAAATAACTAACACTAGTAATGAGTGAGGCATCGAAATGTCCTTCGAAATGCTTTCGATATTGGAAAAAGAAAACAATATGTTGCAGAAACTAGAGAGAACAACCTTTCATTTATTTTTTTTCTGATTTCATTTAATGACCAATGCAAGCTGTCGAGGTGCTGAATTACGGCCACAGCAAATAATAAACAGACCACATTTTGGGATGTGTTTAGCATTCTACGATGTTGTTATATTAGCAATGTCTATACTTGTACGTAACCTAAATGTTCTAGTCTACTCACTTATCTAAACTGCTTTTCAATGTAGATAATATCTTATACCTACATAGACGCCTGAGTACTTATCTTGCTCACACTATAGCACAGTTGGGCGCTCATACTCGGTTTTTTTAGGACAATAATGTTTTACACGATAAATACATCTCTGAAATCTGTAAAACTTGCTACGTCTCTCAAGATTAAGTGAACCTGTTTTTAACAGCCAGTCGATTATGCCGCGACTTTTCTGGTGTGTCTTGTCTCCGTCGTCGAGACTTCGAAAACCTCACAGAACACGATGCCTTAAAAACGCTACAGATGAAACGTCATAGCAGAAATCTCCATCAAACTGAGAAGCGCAGGCGACTCTGAAGCGTCTTCCTGCCGAGGCTAAGGGTCAGCGATTTTCTATGCATAGGTACGAACCACCGATGCTGCCGAACACGTCAGCCATGAAATGGAACTTCTGCGGTCCTTTAGGTGTAAAATAAGCATTTCGACTTCAAAAGTCCACTGGTTCACTCGGCTCATAAGCAGCCCAGACCTTCACTCAGCCAGTTATTTGATGACGCACTTGCCTGGAACCGTGGGCCGATCAGCCACACCGACATATATAGAAGGACACTTGATCGTCCAAAAGTTCATTGTACTCTATCAGCAGGTCGATATACAACTGCGGAATACGCGTCAGTCGGAAAAGGTTAACACAAGCCGACCAGGTGATGTCTGAATAACTGAATGAAGTCATAGTCTCAAAGCGTCACTCGACCTATGGGACCGGCGGTGGTAGACAGCTATAGAATAAAACTGCTATAAAAACGGTAGTACGTAGTTGTATATTTGACCACCACAAATTCTTTCACGTGCACCTAAACTTACGCGCACGCGTATTTTTTTTTTACGTTCAGCTCCCCCTCAAACGATTTTGTCACGACCGTGAAACGACCTCACAACTTCGACCTTAGAAGTGGAGCGCCATAACCAAACTATCGAAGCAGGTATGCGGAAGGATGAAACCTGTGAAGTGCCATTTAATCTAGTAGCTGTAAACTTTGTAGTTCACCGAGTCTTCTCAAGTTGGTGTTCTTAAAACTTCATGAGGACATTTAGCATTAAAGGAAACTTTATTTCAAAGGCTTCTATCTATAATTAAAAACGAAGAAATACTTTTACTTGGCACCTAGTGCACTAAATTTGATGTGGTTTGTGACGTTAAATGTAAGTTAAATATCGAAAAACTGCAGGTAGTGGAATATTTATTTAGAACGTCAATGTATTGAGAAAAATTGTTGAAAATTGCCATATATAAGAAAGGCTGAAGCGTAACGTTTGCGATATTGCACCTGCAAAATAAAAACGATACCACAATTTTGTATGGTGCACTTATGGAAACATCTAAAGCGCACAAAGTTAACGTCATTTTACGCCACTCTAAAATATGCACTAATTTGTTAATATAACGTTTGCGAAACTCTCATAAACGCTGGAGCAATTACACATAATCCATAAATTTATGTATAAATTTCGTGATTACAACGGAAAGCAGTACATCAGCGGAACCGTGAAGTCACCGCGAATCGCCTGATACCAAGATTCGAGGTGGGACTTGCACTTTCGAATATTTCACGGGACTTTTTCTGTAGGGCCCGTTGGGCCTAATAGGCCTACCTGTCCCGCAAGCATTGCGGATATACGCCTGGAAGACGAAGATTTTCTGGATCCGAAGGAAATGATGAGGAGGATTTAGGCTGACAAGTTGTAACTAGCCGAAGACCCCGTGCTACCAAGAAAGTCGTTGACGAGAAAAGCGCAGTGCCGCGTAGTCAGCAAGATCATGGCAGAGGATCCGTCATCGGAGCGATCAAGAGTCGGATTGTCAAGGCCTCGAGGATGCCCCAGCTGCCGGACGCGCACATCAACATCATCATACGGCCACGAGGTGGACTTAATTTGAACAAGGTGAGCCCCACATCCATTGGTGCTGCAGTTATTGAGGCGTTAGGCCTAACGGTGGAGCAAGCCCGCGAAGACGTTGTTTGCCCTAACTTCACTCAGGAATATCGAGTAGTCAGCGCACCCAAGCCCGAACATGCGGCGAAGTACGTGAGAATCAAGGCCTTCAAGATCGTGCAAACGGAATACGAGGTGAACGCGTACGAGACGGCACCGCATGCCACGCGAAAAGGGGTCATCCGAAGAGTGGACATCAGGGATACGCAAGCTACGATAACATGGCACATCGTGCATGACTTGAACCCACTTGCGCTGGCTACCAAGCGCCTCAAGACTTCGGGTTCGGTCCTAGTACTTTTTGATGGAATTTTTGACGGACTGGCTGCCAAGTATGTCCCGCTTTAGCCCCCGAACGATGGAGACGAGTGCTATGAATACTCCGGTGGGATATGTGAGGAAACGGACCGCGACCTTACGGAGAGCGAAATAAGGGCGGCTCTCCACAGTCTTCGCGGTAGATCGGCGGCTGGATCCGACGGAATAACTAACAAGACCCTAAGAAATCTGGATAATGAATCAATCACTTATCTAACTGACCACTTCAGCGAACTCTGGAAAAAGGGCTATATCCTGAGGAATGGAGGGCGGCCAACACTATCCTCATACCAAACCCAGGTGAACAGCTCACTCTAGACAACCTCCGTCCTATTTCGCTAATGTCATGCCTAGGTAAGGCTATGGAACACGTTACTCTCAATCGACTCACGAAACACATTTTGAACAAAACGACATCCTATACCGTACAACTTAATCGAATTCTGCCCTGGGCTGTCGACCCGGGACGTTATGCTCTTGATCGATCACCAGCTCGTACAGGCCAGCCAAGCGCACACGAGAGCGCTCTTGCGTTTCGACGTGGATAAAGCCTTTGACCGCATATATCACAAGGTCATACTTGACGTTCTCTCTGAGATGGGGCTAGGCAAGAGATTGTTTAACCTGGTTAAGGACTTTCTCAGCAATAGGTCTGCACAATGCATGCTGGGGGAGCTTAAGTCGAAGGCAAAGAACTTGGGAAATAGGGGCACCACGCAAGGGGAAGTACTGTCGCCTATGCTTTTCAATTTAGGAATGTGTATGGTTGCAAGAAATTTGGAGAAAATTGAGGATATACACTATGTGATATATGCTGACGACATAACCATATGGAGTGCCAAGGGTAGCGTAGGACAGACGGAGACCAGATTACAGGAAAGTATATATATATATATATATATATATATATATATTTGGTTCTGAAACATCGTAGATGAGGTCGAAAACCAAGAGGTTACATCCCGACAGACGAGCCCATAGTGAACTTACACACTCACGAAGGAACTACAATCAGGCTAGTCGAAGGAATCAAAGTTCTTGGATTCCACATAGAAGCGAATAAGGCGAACTATATATAGAACTATACAGCATATCTCAAATAAAACCGATGAAGTCAATTGGCTGCTAATAAGAATTACCAATAGACACAGAGGCCTGGGGAAGACAGTGCTTTAAGGCTAGTTCATGCTTTTGCTCTCTGTCATTTCACTTATGTGGCTGAATTATTCAAATGGACACAGGTAGAAACTTCACACGATCATTCGGAAGCTCGTTAAAGCTAGCCTAGGGATACCGATTAGCACTGCAACCGAGAGATTGATGAGACTAGCCGTGCACAACACAATGGAGGAAATTGCGGAGGCTCAGTATAGCTAGTGCAACAGGAAAGATTGACAAAAACTTTCATCCCGAGGGGCCATATATGACAGAGGGTACGTACCGTAGCACAAGTCAACAATTGCTGACAGGAAAATATTTTGGATAGTTTAAACAACATTAACCCATCCCAGTGGCAAAAATGAAGAGTGGGTAGATCACCTTCGCGTAATCCAATAGAAATAGCCTAAGACACAGATCACAAACGACGCTGACTGTCTACGGAGCCAAGTTCTTGCACGTGCTACTTACATTACCAATCTGTAAAGCCACCATGCTGACTCTGCGTAATGGACCCACATTTTCTCTTAATATATAAATATAATACTAATGTGTCGTAAAGTGGATACGCTGTGACAACATACTTGACACTTCCTCCAGGTCCTTTAAGTAAACAATACGAAATAAAATATGCATGCATGTCTGCATCTATAATGCTGAAGTATTTGCTGCTCATAGCTACCGAAAGAATATATGGAAGCTTTAGTTCGGGGCCTCCTATCAAAATACATGTAAAAGGAGAATTCGTTTTAGGGGCGAAGCTCCTTAGGGTGTGGGTCTGTCCCTCCTCTGTAGTATGTAGTAGTAGTAGTCGTCGTCGTAGTAGGTAGCCACGTCTACTTTTATGAAAAAAAAACACCGCATATCCACGGGGTGAATGAATGGTCGATGCCCCGTTCTCACGTCGGTGCCAGAGAACGGGGCATCGACCATACAGCGGGCGGTACATGATGATGACGATGATGATCCTTCACCATGGCTCGCACCCACTGAGGGGGATAGGCCAAGAATCGGGCGGCAGTAGGTAGCTAAAAAAAAAAAAATTCTTTTTGACAATGAGATACGCAAAGTAAAGAAGGCACAAACAAAAACAAAGAAAATTTTGTATACCTAGAGTATTGTGCCAACGAGCAGTCAGACTAACCGAAAGGTGAAAAATATAGTTATTATCAAGGTCAGAAAAAATACAATGTTACGAACGAATTTGGAGAAACAAATTTCAGTGAAATGAATACTGATCTGATAGGTAGAATAAGGTTACTATAATTAACAGGGTAATCGTCTTGTTTCTGTTAAAAATTGAAAGACTGCGCAACAAACGTCTCTGTGACAATAGCCGAGGGAGGAGGCCCCAAATGATAATAATACTGGTGTACTTAATCTTAATCCAATTTTGCAGAGTGGAGCTTCGAGTAATTTCGTTCTCTGGTTTGAATAACGTCGGCATGATAAAAAGTAGTGGTCTATTGTTTCAATTTCCTTACAATTTTGGCACAGAGGGGACATCGTCAGACCAGCTCTGTGTAAATAGAAATTCAATTCCGGGATGCGACAGCGTAATTTGGAGAATGTAACTTCTAACTGCCGAGAAGGACACCACTGATTATTCCAGCCAAAACCGAGATGCTGAAAGTCTATAGATGGGATCAGCGATAATTTGATTAAGTCATTTCGTAGGCTAAACGTTCTGAATCTCGATGCAGTGACGTAAGCTGTATCCGGTAAAATATGAAGCACAGGTCCATTTAAAGATGTTCTGGCTAATAAATCTGCCATTTCGTTTATGTATAAACCGCAGTGTCCAGGAACCCAGAGTAAATTAATTTTTTGTAACGTTGTAGGGATTAAATTTTGAAACACATTTAAGATAGTTGAATTCGTTGCCGAGGAAAGCGACACACATACCGACCGAGAGTCTGTTACTACGACAGCTGATAATTGATTCGGGGGTAGTTTGCGCAGTGCTAAAACAATCGCCAATAATTCTGCTATGAAAATAGTCGTGTAATCCGGAAGGCGAATAGAAAAGGACCAACTAAGAGAAGGAGAAAAGATGCCTACGCCAGCCTTTTCGTTTAACATTGAAGCGTCCGTGGCTATTATATTGTTTGTTTCCTGGTGAGAGAGGTAATCTTGTAATTGGTCATTTAAATATTGGAATGGCATTAGTTTAGCATTCGAGGGGAAGATATCGTCAAATTCAATTTGGAGGATTTTCTTGGATTGACTTATTGGGTGAATACATTGAATTTGTACATTCAGTGGTGATAGCTGTGCCTGTACGAATACGATCTGAGGGGTGTGCAGTCGCGACCAATGAGTATTAAAAAACGTACTTGGTTCATTAATGAAAACATACATTGATCTTCTTTGGGGAGAATCGTAAAACTTTAGGTACGTTTGGACAGTAAGGATTTGGAATCTACTAATTAAACATGGTAGTCGCGCTTCCATATACAGAACGTTGTTTGCAACAAACTTAGGGAGTCCAAGGCACAAACGCAGAGCTTCCTTTTCTAATAGTACCAAAGGTTTAATTTTATAAGCTGGACACCCAGAAAATAAGACACATCCAAATTCCATGATTGGTCGGACATACATTTTATATATCATAATTAATGTGTTTCTTCGCAGCCCGTATCGTCGGTTACTGATTTTACGCAACCATCCTACAGCCCGAGTTGCCTTAAACGCGACGTTATCAATGTGGCTTTTCCAGTTTAGTGTTCCATCATATGTAATTCCCAGATATTTAAGAGAATCCACCTGAGGAATGAACTCTTGACGATACATCAGTGAAATGTGAACGGGAACATCTAAAGGAAAGAGAAGGAGTGCACTTTTACTAACGTTCAGAGACATATGTATGGTTTCAATCCAAGTTTCAAGCATAGATAAGTAATTTTGTAACATTTGATAAAGTGAATGTAGATCAGCATTCGATGCAAAAAAAGCGATGTCATCAGCATAAACGTACACATGAATGTCCTGGAGCAGCGGGATGGAGCTTAAAAATATATTAAATAAAACAGGAGATAATACTGATCCTTGTGGTACTCCCTTCTGTTGCTTATACCTAGACGATGAACATCCGTTTTGAAAACAGTAGAACTCTCTTTCCCTTAAAAATTCTGACAACCACGCCGTGATGTATTTCGGAAACCTGTAATTCTCTAATTGCTTTATCAGTATGCTATGTTCCACGGAATCATAAGCTTTTGCTAGATCCAGGGTCACTAATGCTGAATATTCTCTTCGGCGACGAGCAAGTTTTATGCGACTCTCTAAATCTACGTGCGCACACCAAATCGAGCACCCTGATCTAAAACCAATTTGACAGGGGCTAAGTATTAAGTTTTCAGAAATGTAGGTCGTAATTCGACAATTTAAAATTCGTTCAATTAGTTTAACTAAGTTTGATGTTAGGGAAATTGGTCTAATATTATCTAAATCATATCGACCTCCCTGTTTTTTAAGTATCGGAATTACCTTAGCAAGTTTCCATTCTGAAGGCACCCACGCATTTTTTAAAGAGTAATTTACCATATTCAAAATTTCTTCTGGGGACAATTCATACGAATTTTTATCACGGCTGTGGTAACTCCATCTGGTCCTGGCGCTGAAGAAGGCAGATAGCGAACAACATCCGCCAGTTCTTGTGTTGTGACTTCCTAAATTCCTCTAGTGGTAACGGCTTCACTATGTACGGTGGAATGATTGAAGTGAACCTATCTTCAGTCCTTTTCCAATATTTTCTATAATCGGAAATTCACGTGGCGAAAGCACGGAAGAGTCAATATTTGCTGGAATGGAATCATTTTTCGAGAGCGTAAAAACCTAAAAGGGCTTTTGTTTTTTTGATTAGACAGATGATTGTATTATTCATATCATACTCTCTTGGATTT
>NC_051158.1:35909468-35972093 GCF_013339745.2 Dermacentor silvarum
ACTACCGAGGTGAGCTTTTCGTTGCGCCATAAAGAACTGGGTCCATAAATATCGGTTGTCAGTCCCTTTAAGTAAGCAGGTGTGCTGCGGCGTAAGCAGACGGACTTGAAAAGAGACTAGATGACCACGAGAAGGCGCGTGTGAAACCGTGGTGTTGATGAGAAGCGCTTCCCGTGGGCAGCGCGTGCGAAGGGACACACCTGTAGCGCTGCACTGCCGATCCGGGCAGCATTGCATGTGTAGCGTGCGTTGGAAAATGTGGCCCGACTATTACTAACTGAATGAACAAGCGTGGTGTGAGCGCGCACAAACAAACACGAATAGATCACACTGAATGACTGCAGACAACGACTGTCAAAACGCTGGCAGCAAGCATACGCCGCAGCGGGCGAAGGTACGTGCGGTCTATCGCTTCAACGGAAGCTGAGCGGCGAATGCACGGCGCATAAAGGTCAGAGCCGTGTGGAGATAAGAGACGGTGCGGACGAGCGACGAGCGCGGTTGTTGGCAGAGTAAAAGTGCCCCCCCCCCCCCCCCCCCCGCTCCTTCCGGCGCTGGCTTCCTGCTTCCTTGCTTGCGCGTGGGAGATGAGTGCGTTCGCTCTCCGTGATAGCGCGCGTCCCTGCACGCTTCCCCTCGGGCATACGGCTCGCGGCGAAGATTTTATCTATAGGGAACCTCACGGCGACGGTGACGACGACGGCGACGACGACGGCGACGACGACGGCGACGCCGACAGCAGAAATCCGGTTGAAGTGTCCATATAATTGCTATCGCAATAAAAATGTTTCTTGCAGGATAGTTCGGACACCCTTTATATACGAAGGTGATATCCTGCACGACTTTGCTGTACGGGCCATAGTGCAGAACGGCGCCAAATAGAGTAGCGCGAACCGAGGCGCGCATTCCTATGTCTTATGTACGTAAGCGCAGACGTGACCTCCAACAGAAAAACGCCGTCGTCGTCATTTCATCGCTTTCATTCCGGTGTAATTATTAATGCGAAAGCCTTATATGTGTAATCGTTCAGTCGGCCTTCAACGTCTTTGAGCGAAAACCGTTTCGTCGAAGCGAAATCGTACACACTGACGACTCGGTGTAGTGATTCACTTACTACACCGCCCCAGCATCGTGTCTTACCTATTTGCAAACACTCATGCAACAATTCTGATGGTGTGCGGGTCGCCGTCGTCACCGTGTTAATTAAGATACAGTTAATGCAGGCTCTCAAGCCCACGACTTTCGGCGGGAGTCAAACCCTCGAGCTTACGTGGGAGTCGAACCCACCACCTTGGGCGGTAAAGTGAAGTTAATTAAGGCACAGTTAATTAATATAGAGTTAATTAAGGCACTCGAATCCACGACCTTTGGTGGGAGTCGCACCCATGACCTGTGGTGTTAACTAGGGCGATATTAGTCAGGGCACAGTTAATTAAGGTAGCGCCAACTAAGGGACTCGAACCCGTGACCATTGGTCGCAAAAAACAAGTAATAAGAAGTAAAAACGCCTTCGAATAAGAGAGAGAAATAGAAGAGAGGAAAGGCAGGGAGGTTAACAAGACGCACGTCCGGTTTGCTACCCTGCACTGGGGAAAGGGGGTATAGAATAAGAATTTCAAGTGAATTAATGAATGTCCCTTGAGCGCACAGGCTTTCGCATTAACCCTCTTTGGCCTATGCTAATGTCAATTTTTCCGTCGATGTCATGTTGTGGTCATCGTTCCGCTTTCTTCATTCTGTCGTCGTCACTGCGTTGTCATTGCGTCTTCCTCACGCCGCTGTCTTCACGCCGTCAGACTAATCATTCCCCCGCCGTAATCATGCTGTCGGCATGCCACCGTGAACACGTTGTTGTCGTCACGCCGTCGTAGTCTTTGCGTCGTCGTCGTACAGTCATCGTTCCGCATTCGTGGTCACACTATCGTCGTAGTACTGTCCTTATTCTAGCTTCGTGTTTCGATTGTCACGCGCCGTCCTTGTTATACTGTCTCGTCGTTTCATCGTGGCTTGGCTTTCGGTCTATCCTCGTTATTGCGTCGTCGTCGTCGTCGTGCACTCACCGTCACGCCCTCGTGGTCGTTCAATCGGAGTCTGTCGTAGCTATTGTGGTGCTGTAGTGTGGTCGTCGCCATGTCATCGTCATGTTATGTCGTCGTCACACAGTCGCCGTCGTGCATTCGTGGTTGTGTCGTTGTCGTGACGCCGCACTGTTCCTTCGTTCATCGTCATACCATATTCGTCATCTGATTGCCGTCATGCCGTTCGTCGCCATCCCATCGACAATCGTCGCCATCCCATCGTCGTCGCCATCCCATCGAGAGTCGCCATCCCATCGACAGTCATCGCCATCCCATTGTCATCGCGCCGTCGTGGTCTTGCCATCATTATCATTCCAGAATCGTCATGTCGCCCTCGTCATACCGTGTTCCTCATTCCATCGTTGCCATCCCTTCTTTGTCATTGCGCCGTCGTCATACAGTCATTGTGATGCAGTCAGGGTCAATCAATCGACATTATGTCGTAGTCTTGCAGCGTCGTCGCGCTGTCGTCGTTCTTCGTCGTCGCATTGTCGTCATTCCTTCGCCGTCAAGCGTAGGGTTTGCACGTTAGAGTGGTACATCATTATGTCGAGGTAGGCGCGTTTCCCGGTGAAAATGTGTCCAATTTGGTCGTGCCCCATATGCCTGAAAATGTTCGCTCAACAAAAACAGCGTTCTTCGCAAGCACATATAAAAAAGCTTTTCTTAAACCGATTGGCACAACGCGTGTGATCTGCCCTTTCTTAACCTATAATTTCAATTGGTACATAAACGGGACCGCTGAACGCGTAAGCTTTGGCGCAAAAAATCGAGACTTGGCGCTTGGTGACAGATTGTCCTGCAGGTTCCGTGACTGAATCGATTTGGGTTAATCAAAAAACGTTTCGGTGGTAAAAAACGTTCCCCACTGTGTTACACTACTGCTCCGTACCCGATATACGGACAGATGTCACGAACAGATGATGTCCGAAATTCCTCGGATGTAGACGGCATTAAGAGTTCAAAGAACTCAGAAATGAATGCAGATAAATAATGTCAGCAGGATAGGCTCATCAATATGAAAAGTACATACCGTTCCGGTTCTTCACTGTTCATAAGCTGTGGAAAGAAAAGGCAAGAGTAAACAGCACTTGCGAGCACACAAAAGTGTAGTCGTATATAAGACTCGGACGGTAAGGTTGTTTGGCTACACAGAACAAAATACATCGAGGCCTGAGCCATGGGTGCTCTAAAAATGCAATTTGCTAGCGTGGTATCCTTGGGTGAGTTGCTCTTTATTAAAGTGGTACACTTAGTTAAATAAGAGTAAACCAAGCTAAGAAAAATAACTAGATTGGATGAAATTTTTAGGAACATTGGATCTCACTACAGTCGACGCCCGTTAACTTGACCTCGTGAATTCGGCTCTTTGCTTAATTTGAACGCACTGGAAAGTCCCGGCGTGAAACCATATATTGCCTGTGGAAGAAAAACTCTTTAGTTCAATCGCGAAAGCATGTTGCTTCGGGTAATTCGACCACCCAGCGGCGTCCCCAAATGCGCATAGCGGTTACCAAAAGCTTGACAGGCGTGATGATAAGCTGTGCAGAAATGTAGTCTGTTGGCTGGAATTTTAAAACGAACATTGCTTTGCCTACCATTCCATGGTTTTGCCTGGATCGGTCGGTCACTGGTCGGGTTGTCGCCCAGCGTATTCGCATGCACTAAAAAAAAAAAAAAAAGAAACACGAAGAAAAAAAAGCAACCAAGCTCGTATGGCGGCAGGATTCGAACCTGGCATGATTGCCAGGCACAACCTTCACATGATTGCCAGGCAAAGCCTTCCGTATCAGTAACTGCCGTGACTGGCCGAGACGGTCAGTTTCAAACTTAATCCTGCTTGTTGTCACGGGACATTTCGGTCTGTTATGATAGCGCGGTCGCCTTTTATGCGCTCCCTCAGCGCTCGGTTTTGATATTGCCTTGATTTACATTGATATTCGATTATTAATATCTCGAATTAGGTGCGATTTTCTAGATGTTTAAAAAAGAGGGTGCATTATATTCTGTTTGCCTTCAAGTTTGTCATTTAGACAACTGCCTCAAAGGCACTATTAAAAAGATAATTAACACATTTTTATTAGTCTTTTCAGAGTGATTTAAGCACCGGCAAAGTATTTTCGCCTGGTCGTAGAGGACCCGCCGTGGTTGTTTAGTGGCTATGGTGCTGGGCTGCTAATCACGAGGTCGCGGGATCGAATCCCGGCCACGGCGGCCGCATTTCGGTGGGTGTGAAATGCGAAAACACCCTTGTGCTTAGATTTAGATGCACGTTAAAGAACCCCAGGTAGTACAAATTATTCGGTAGTCCCCCAATACGATGTGCATCATAATCAGAACGTGGTTTTGGCGTGTAAAACCCCGTCATTAATTAAAACTCGTCGTAGAGCTCATATTCGAAGATGACAGGTGTCTCATGGTCATAGCTCTTTAAAGCGAAGCTGAAGATGACTAGGTTCTGGCGGATCGCGTCCGCGGACAAAACGACGCGTAGAACAACAATCTTACGCGGCGAATTCTCGCCTCTCGTTCACTTGGTATATACCAGAATTGGCATGCAGCGGTACAAATGTATGACTAACATGACTGATAGATCATGATATCAATAACATCACATGGTGGTCAGTTACTTCACGATTAAAGATAATAACATCACGTGTGGCGCATACCCGCATTGGATATGCGGACATGAGCCAGGGATATGCGGGTATGAGCCAGAGACAAGAAAGAAAGAAAGAAAGAAGCTTGGCGTTGGCGCGAAAGAGTTGTTCAGGAGGATCGAACGCCGTGATCAGCCGCTGCTCGCCGCTCGCCTGCTGTCTTCGTCTGCTGTCCTGTCTCGGGTGTGGTCAAGTATCGGGCGGCGGTTATCTATTGCTCTTTTAACGTCTCGATTGTTCTTTTGATTCATTTATTGATCTTTTTTCTTCACCTTTGGGATTATTGTGTCGCGAGTGTAAAGTCAGACTAACCTGATGTCTCTTTCTTCCCCCGGTCAAGGGCATTCCCCTTGGCTAGCCTCAATCCCTTCCCGAGAGTGGCCAATAGACTCTTTTTTACGCAGTGGCAACAAAAGTGTCCCTGTGGCTCTTGTGCCTACAAATGGGGGATCGATTCAGATGAAGAATCCGAAAGCGATTCAGGTGGAGCTTCGAAAGGCCTCCTCCCAGTTCCAAAAGATCACCGAGGTCCGCCAGTTTGGTCGCGGTGGTATTCTTTGCTGCTCATCGGATCAGGAGTGCGTTCGAGACCTTCTAAACTGTTCTGAATTCGCATCGAATCCGGTGAGCCCGTTTATTCCACCACACCTTGCATGCTCGAAAGGCTTAGTTCGTGGGGTCGACGCGAGCCTGGACCCCTCAGAAGTGCTAGACTTATTTTCAGTTGCTGGAGCTGTATCCGTATACCGGTGTAGCCGAATTATTGAGAACAGGAAGTCACCTACGGAGTCGGTGATTGTTACGTTCGCGGGAACAGTTCGTCCAACTGAAATCAAGGCATGGCCCCTGATATACAGAGTAGAGCCACTTTCCCCAAGACCACTACAGTGCTTGAAATGTTGGCGCTACGGACACACTATAAAAGGATGCAGATCGGTTACTCGATGCCGCCTATGTGGAGAGAATCACGACAGCACAGAATGTAAGTCGCAGGAAGAAAACTGCTGCCTATGCAATGAAGCACACCCTGCAGACTATTCAAACTGTTCTGCAAAGGAACGAGAATTAAGAATACTAGAAGTGGTGGAACGCAGGCGTTGCTCACGTAGGGAAGCAGTTACAGAAGTTCAGGGAAGATCCCAGGGCTACGCAGGCGTAACAGCTCGTCACACCGCTAGTATGGATGTTTCTCTATCCAAGGCCATAGCAGAGGCAGTAGAGAAAGCTATGGAAAAGGCAATGGAACGACTTGCAACAACTCTTTTTGAGTCCTTGACACAAATGATGACTAGCCAGATGGCACAGGTCATTGGTGCAGCCTCTACCCAATCTCCTGCATACCAGGTTGCAAATGTACTAAACATAACTCAAAAACAAACATTGTCATCAAACTCGTCAGCTGACTCCCCTTGCGCAGGACCTTCTACTCAAGTAGAACGGACGGAACCGGAACCCCTAACGGAAGAGTATGAAGACTACCAGGATGTAGACATGGAACACAAAAGTCTAAAACGCACACGATCTCCTCCCCACAAAATTTCTTCAAAGTCAAAAACTCAAAAATATGAAAAAGTGAACCTTTCCAAGAAGGACTTTTTGAAAGAGACTATTTTGGATCAGGCGGTTTCCGCTACCGTTCTATCTTCACCATAGGGTCTCTAAAAATCTTGCAGTGGAATTGTCGTTCAATTGTTTCTGCTACTACAGATCTATCGTATATTTCTTCTCAATTTTCTCCAGACATCATTATCTTACAAGAAACCTGGCTTTCAAATGGTCAAACATATTCTCTAAAATATTATCGAATGTTTCGTTTGGATCGGCCTGCCAGAGGTGGTGGCGTTGCTTTCTTGGTTTCAAATAAATTTAGTCACAAAGCAACGATATCGTTTCAAAGAATGTCTACCGAATGTGAAATTTTAGCATTAGACATTTCACTCCCAGACTGCTCCCCTTTTACCTTAGTTAATTTATATTTCCCAGCAGGAGTGCAGGATACATTTTCTCTAGACACCGTATTAGCTTCCTGCAGAAAAGACATAGTATTCGCTGGTGACTTTAATTCACACCATGTATCTTGGGGTTTTAAAACTGATTCAGAAGGAAAACGCCTGTGGGAATGGACTCTTGATAATAATCTATCTTGTCTAAATTCAAAAGTTATTACGTTTCTTCGCGGACAGTCTCAATCGGCTATAGATCTCACTTTCTCCAGCTCATCTTTAGCTATATCATCGTGGAATACTATAGACTGTGCTACGAACAGCGACCACCTCCCAATTATTTTTCAAATTGATTTCCCTGTGATTTCTCTTAGAAGGAAAAATAACTCATTTATAAACTATAACAAACTTCAAAAAGACTTGAAGTCTACGATGCTTTCACGTACGGATATGCAAGAGGATATTAGGGCTCTGAGCCTCTGTGCAGTTTTAAAGCGTTCCGCGAAGAATGCAACAGTTAATTTAACCTGCAACACAGGTAAACCATTAAGTCCGTGGTGGAATTCAGATTGCGCGAGGGCCCACCGAAAACGAAAAGCTGCCTGGAAGCAACTTCTTTGTAATCAATGTCCAAAGAATTGGAGTGATTACCAATTTGTTGCTGCAACATTCAAGCGTACGATAGATAAAGCCAAAGAGGAGTATGATATGAATAAATACAATCATCTGTCTAAATCAAAAAACAAAAAAGCCCTTTTTAGGTTTTTACGCTCTCGAAAAATGATTCCAGTTCCAGCAAATATTGACTCTTCCGTGCTTTCGCCACGTGAATTATCCGAATTATTAGAAAATATTGGAAAAGGACTGAAAGATAGGTTCACTTCAATCATTCCACCGTACATAGTGAAGCCGTTACCACTAGAGGAATTTAGGGAAGTCACAACACAAGAACTGGCGGATGTTGTTCGCTATCTGCCTTCTTCAGCGCCAGGACCAGATGGAGTTACCACAGCCGTGATAAAAATTCTGTATGAATTGTCCCCAGAAGAAATTTTGAATATGGTAAATTACTCTTTAAAAAATGCGTGGGTACCTTCAGAATGGAAACTTGCTAAGGTAATTCCGATACTTAAAAAACAGGGAGGTCGATATGATTTAGATAATATTAGACCAATTTCCCTAACATCAAACTTAGTTAAACTAATTGAACGAATTTTAAATTGTCGAATTACGACCTACATTTCTGAAAACTTAATACTTAGCCCCTGTCAAATTGGTTTTAGATCAGGGTGCTCGATTTGGTGTGCGCACGTAGATTTAGAGAGTCGCATAAAACTTGCTCGTCGCCGAAGAGAATATTCAGCATTAGTGACCCTGGATCTAGCAAAAGCTTATGATTCCGTGGAACATAGCATACTGATAAAGCAATTAGAGAATTACAGGTTTCCGAAATACATCACGGCGTGGTTGTCAGAATTTTTAAGGGAAAGAGAGTTCTACTGTTTTCAAAACGGATGTTCATCGTCTAGGTATAAGCAACAGAGGGGAGTACCACAAGGATCAGTATTATCTCCTGTTTTATTTAATATATTTTTAAGCTCCATCCCGCTGCTCCAGGACATTCATGTGTACGTTTATGCTGATGACATCGCTTTTTTTGCATCGAATGCTGATCTACATTCACTTTATCAAATGTTACAAAATTACTTATCTATGCTTGAAACTTGGATTGAAACCATACATATGTCTCTGAACGTTAGTAAAAGTGCACTCCTTCTCTTTCCTTTAGATGTTCCCGTTCACATTTCACTGATGTATCGTCAAGAGTTCATTCCTCAGGTGGATTCTCTTAAATATCTGGGAATTACATATGATGGAACACTAAACTGGAAAAGCCACATTGATAACGTCGCGTTTAAGGCAACTCGGGCTGTAGGATGGTTGCGTAAAATCAGTAACCGACGATACGGGCTGCGAAGAAACACATTAATTATGATATATAAAATGTATGTCCGACCAATCATGGAATTTGGATGTGTCTTATTTTCTGGGTGTCCAGCTTATAAAATTAAACCTTTGGTACTATTAGAAAAGGAAGCTCTGCGTTTGTGCCTTGGACTCCCTAAGTTTGTTGCAAACAACGTTCTGTATATGGAAGCGCGACTACCATGTTTAATTAGTAGATTCCAAATCCTTACTGTCCAAACGTACCTAAAGTTTTACGATTCTCCCCAAAGAAGATCAATGTATGTTTTCATTAATGAACCAAGTACGTTTTTTAATACTCATTGGTCGCGACTGCACACCCCTCAGATCGTATTCGTACAGGCACAGCTATCACCACTGAATGTACAAATTCAATGTATTCACCCAATAAGTCAATCCAAGAAAATCCTCCAAATTGAATTTGACGATATCTTCCCCTCGAATGCTAAACTAATGCCATTCCAATATTTAAATGACCAATTACAAGATTACCTCTCTCACCAGGAAACAAACAATATAATAGCCACGGACGCTTCAATGTTAAACGAAAAGGCTGGCGTAGGCATCTTTTCTCCTTCTCTTAGTTGGTCCTTTTCTATTCGCCTTCCGGATTACACGACTATTTTCATAGCAGAATTATTGGCGATTGTTTTAGCACTGCGCAAACTACCCCCGAATCAATTATCAGCTGTCGTAGTAACAGACTCTCGGTCGGTATGTGTGTCGCTTTCCTCGGCAACGAATTCAACTATCTTAAATGTGTTTCAAAATTTAATCCCTACAACGTTACAAAAAATTAATTTACTCTGGGTTCCTGGACACTGCGGTTTATACATAAACGAAATGGCAGATTTATTAGCCAGAACATCTTTAAATGGACCTGTGCTTCATATTTTACCGGATACAGCTTACGTCACTGCATCGAGATTCAGAACGTTTAGCCTACGAAATGACTTAATCAAATTATCGCTGATCCCATCTATAGACTTTCAGCATCTCGGTTTTGGCTGGAATAATCAGTGGTGTCCTTCTCGGCAGTTAGAAGTTACATTCTCCAAATTACGCTGTCGCATCCCGGAATTGAATTTCTATTTACACAGAGCTGGTCTGACGATGTCCCCTCTGTGCCAAAATTGTAAGGAAATTGAAACAATAGACCACTACTTTTTATCATGCCGACGTTATTCAAACCAGAGAACGAAATTACTCGAAGCTCCACTCTGCAAAATTGGATTAAGATTAAGTACACCAGTATTATTATCATTTGGGGCCTCCTCCCTCGGCTATTGTCACAGAGACGTTTGTTGCGCAGTCTTTCAATTTTTAACAGAAACAAGACGATTACCCTGTTAATTATAGTAACCTTATTCTACCTATCAGATCAGTATTCATTTCACTGAAATTTGTTTCTCCAAATTCGTTCGTAACATTGTATTTTTTCTGACCTTGATAATAACTATATTTTTCACCTTTCGGTTAGTCTGACTGCTCGTTGGCACAATACTCTAGGTATACAAAATTTTCTTTGTTTTTGTTTGTGCCTTCTTTACTTTGCGTATCTCATTGTCAAAAAGAATTTTTTTTTTTTAGCTACCTACTGCCGCCCGATTCTTGGCCTATCCCCCTCAGTGGGTGCGAGCCATGGTGAAGGATCATCATCGTCATCATCATGTACCGCCCGCTGTATGGTCGATGCCCCGTTCTCTGGCACCGACGTGAGAACGGGGCATCGACCATTCATTCACCCCGTGGATATGCGGTGTTTTTTTTCATAAAAGTAGACGTGGCTACCTACTACGACGACGACTACTACTACTACATACTACAGAGGAGGGACAGACCCACACCCTAAGGAGCTTCGCCCCTAAAACGAATTCTCCTTTTACATGTATTTTGATAGGAGGCCCCGAACTAAAGCTTCCGTATATTCTTTCGGTAGCTATGAGCAGCAAATACTTCAGCATTATAGATGCAGACATGCATGCATATTTTATTTCGTATTGTTTATTTAAAGGACCTGGAGGAAGTGTCAAGTATGTTGTCACAGCGTATCCACTTTACGACACATTAGTATTATATTTATATATTAAGAGAAAATGTGGGTCCATTACGCAGAGTCAGCATGGTGGCTTTACAGATTGGTAATGTAAGTAGCACGTGCAACAACTTGGCTCCGTAGACAATCAGCGTCGTTTGTGATCTGTGTCTTAGGCTATTTCTATTGGATTACGCGAAGGTGATCTACCCACTCTTCATTTTTGCCACTGGGATGGGTTAATGTTGTTTAAACTATCCAAAATATTTTCCTGTCAGCAATTGTTGACTTGTGCTACGGTACGTACCCTCTGTCATATATGGCCCCTCGGGATGAAAGTTTTTGTCAATCTTTCCTGTTGCACTAGCTATACTGAGCCTCCGCAATTTCCTCCATTGTGTTGTGCACGGCTAGTCTCATCAATCTCTCGGTTGCAGTGCTAATCGGTATCCCTAGGCTAGCTTTAACGAGCTTCCGAATGATCATGTGAAGTTTCTACCTGTGTCCATTTGAATAATTCAGCCACATAAGTGAAATGACAGAGAGCAAAAGCATGAACTAGCCTTAAAGCACTGTCTTCCCCAGGCCTCTGTGTCTATTGGTAATTCTTATTAGCAGCCAATTGACTTCATCGGTTTTATTTGAGATATGCTGTATAGTTCTATATATAGTTCGCCTTATTCGCTTCTATGTGGAATCCAAGAACTTTGATTCCTTCGACTAGCCTGATTGTAGTTCCTTCGTGAGTGTGTAAGTTCACTATGGGCTCGTCTGTCGGGATGTAACCTCTTGGTTTTCGACCTCATCTACGATGTTTCAGAACCAAATATATATATATATATATATATATATATATATACTTTCCTGTAATCTGGTCTCCGTCTGTCCTACGTTACCCTTGGCACTCCATATGGTTATGTCGTCAGCATATATCACATAGTGTATATTTTCTCCAAATTTCTTGCAACCATAAACATTGCGCAATTGAAAAGCATGGGCGACAGTACTTCCCCTTGCGTGGTGCCCCTATTTCCCAAGTTCTTTGCCTTCGACTTAAGCTCCCCCAGCATGCATTGTGCAGACCTATTGCTGAGAAAGTCCTTAACCAGGTTAAACAATCTCTTGCCTAGCCCCATCTCAGAGAGAACGTCAAGTATGGCCTTGTGATATATGCGGTCAAAGGCTTTCTCCACGTCGAAACGCAAGAGCGCTCTCGTGTGCGCTGGGCTGGCCTGTACGAGCTGGTGATTGATCAAGAGCATAACGTCCTGGGTCGACAGCCCAGGGCGGAATCCGATTAAGTTGTACGGTAGGATGTCGTTTTGTTCAAAATGTGTTTCGTGAGTCGATTGAGAATAACGTGTTCCATAGCCTTACCTAGGCATGACGTTAGCGAAATAGGACGGAGGTTGTCTAGAGTGAGCTGTTCACTTGGGTTTGGTATGAGGATAGTGTTGGCCGCCCTCCATTCCTCAGGATATACCCCTTTTTCCAGAGTTCGCTGAAGTGGTCAGTTAGATAAGTGATTGATTCATTATCCAGATTTCTTAGGGTCTTGTTAGTTATTCCGTCGGATCCGGCCGCCGATCTACCGCGAAGACCGTGGAGAGCCGCCCTTATTTCGCTCTCCGTAAGGTCGCGGTCCATTTCCTCACATATCCCACCGGAGTATTCATAGCACTCGTCTCCATCGTTCGGGGGCTAAAGCGGGACATACTTGGCAGCCAGTCCGTCAAAAATTCCATCAAAAATCACTAGGACCGGACCCGAGCTCTTGATGCGCTTAGTAGCCAGCGCAAGTGGGTTCAAGTCATGCACGATGTGCCATGTTATCATAGCTTGCGTATCCCTGATGTCCACTCTTCGGATGACCCCCTTTGCGCGTGGCATGCGGTGCCGTCTCGTATATGCGTTCACCTTGTATTCCGTTTCCACGATCTTGAAGGCCTTGATTCTCACGTACTTCGCCGCATGTTCGGGCTTGGGTGTGCTGACTACTTCGATATTCTGAGTGAAGTTAGGGCAAACAACCGGTACCGTACCAACTCGCCCAACTATCCATTCTTAGGCAAACAACGTCTTCGCGGGCTTGCTCCGCCGTTAGGCCTAACGCCTCAATAACTGCAGCACCAATGGATGTGGCGCTCACCTTGTTCAAATTAGGTCCTCCTCGTCGCCGTCTGATGATGTTGATGTGCGCCTCCGGCAGCTGGGGCATCCTCGAGGCCTTGACAATCCGATTCTTGATCGCTCCGATGACGGATCCTCTGCCATGATCTTGCTAACTACGCGGCACTGCGCTTTTCTCGTCAACGACCTTCTTGGTATAGCACGGGATCTTCGGCTAGTTACAACTTGTCAGCCTAAATCCTCCTCATCATTTCCTTCGGATCCAGCGAAATCTTCGTCTTCCAGGCGTATATCCGCAATGCTCGCGGGACAGGTAGGCCTATTAGGCCCAACGGGCCCTACAGGAAAAGTCCCGTGAAATTTCGAAAGTGCAAGTCCCACCTCGAATCTTGGCATCAGGCGATTCGCGGTGACTTCACGGTTCCGATGATGTACTGGTTTTCGTTGTAATCACGAAATTTATACATAAATTTATGGATTATGTGTAATTGCTCCCGCGTTTATGAGAGTTTCGCAAACGTTATATTAACAAATTAGTGCACATTTTAGAGTGGCGTAAAATGACGTTTACTTTGTGCGCTTTAGATGTTTCCATAAGTGCACCATACAAAATTGTGGTATCGTTTTTATTTTGCAGGTGCAATATCGCAAACGTTACGCTTCAGTCTTTCTTATATTTAGCAATTTTCAACAATTTTTCTAAATACATTGACGCTAAAAATAAATATTCCACTACCTGCAGTTTTTCGATATTTAACTTACATTAAACGTGACAAACCACATCAAATTTAGTGCACTAGGTGCCGAGTAAAAGTATTTCTTCGTTCTTAATTATAGATAGAAGCCTTTGAAATAAAGTTTCCTTTAATGCTAAATGTCCTCATGAAGTTTTAAGAGCACCAACTTGAGAAGACTCGGTCAACTACAAAGTTTACAGCTACTAGATTAAATAGCACTTCACAGGTTTTCATCTTTCCGCATACCTGCTTCGATAGTTTGGTTATGGCGCTCCACTTCTAAGGTCGAAGTTGTGAGGTCGTTTCACGGTCGTGACAAAATCATTTGAGGGGGAGCTGAACGTAAAAAAATACGCGTGCGCGTAAGTTTAGTTGCACGTTAAAGAATTTGTGGTGGTCAAATATACAACTACGTACTACCGTTTTTATAGCAGTTTTATTCTATATAGCTGTCTACCACCGCCGGTCCCATAGGTCGAGTGACGCTTTGAGACTATGACTTCATTCAGTTATTCAGACATCACCTGGTCGGTTGTGTTAACCTTTTCCGACTGACGCGTATTCCGCAGCTGTATATCGACCTGCTGATAGAGTACAATGAACTTTTGGACGATGAAGTGTCCTTCTATGTCGGTGCGGCTGATCGGCCCCGCGTTCCAGGCAAGTGCGTCATCAAATAACTGGCTGAGTGAAGGTCTGGGCTGCTTATGAGTCGAGTGAACCAGTGGACTTTTGAAGTCGAAATGCTTATTTTGGATCTAAAGGACCGCAGAAGCCCCATTTCATGGCTGACGTGTTCGGCAGCATCGGTGGTGCGTACCTATGCATAGAAAATCGCTGACCCTTAGCCTCGACAGGAAGACGCTTTAGAGTCGTCTGCGCTTCTCAGTTTGATGGAGATTCCTGCTATGACGTTTCATCTGTAGCGTTTTTAAGGCATCGTGTTCTGTGAGGTTTTCGAAGTCTCGACGACGGAGAGAAGACACACCAGAAAAGTCGCGGCATAATCGACTGGCTGTTAAAAACAGGTTCGCTTAATCTTGAGAGACGTAGCAAGTTTTCCAGATTTCAGAGATGTATTTATCGTGTAAAACATTCTTGTCCTGAAAAACCGAGTATGAGCTCCCAACTGTGCTAGAGTGTGAGCAAGATAAGTACTCGGGCGTCTATGTATGTAAAAGATATTAATCTACATTGAAAAGCAGTTTAGATAAGTGAGTAGACTAGAACATTTAGGTTACGTACAAGTATAGACATTGCTAATATAACAACATCGTAGGATGCTAAACACATCCCAAAATATGGTCCGCTTATTATTTGCTTTGGCCGTAATTCAGCACCTCGACAGCTTGCATTGGTCATTAAATGAAATCAGAAAAAAATAAAAAAGAAATGAAAGGTTGTTCTCTCTAGTTTCTGCAACATATTGTTTTCTTTTTCCGATATCGAAAGCATTTCGAAGGAGATTTCGATGCCTCACTCATTACTAGTGTTAGTTATTTCTTTTTAACTCAAGTATTCCTAAGGTATACTGTCCTTAAGAAAACATTGTGAATAGCTTTATTATGTATATGCACGTCTAGGAGTCTGTGTTTTTGTGATCAATGTGCATATAGCATATTTATTAACCAGCACCTGAAATATCATAAGAGGTGCATATAGCATATTTATAAGCCAGCACCTGAAATATCATAAGCGGTGATTAACCAGTCTAACATTTCCAGGTTTCTTTTTGTAAGTCGGCATCCATATCTCTCTCTCTCTCTCTAGTTTCAAAATACAGAGACGTCACACATGACCCCATTCAGTAGGTCCGCAGATCATTCGTTTGGCCTAAATGCGAAGAATTATCTTCTGAAGTTCCTCGGCAGCAAATGTGACTCTAGGAACATTATGGGATAGCATGCGCGTTGAAAAAAATGTTAGACTGATATATTTCTAGCATGAGTACAGGAATATAAGCCAAATGATAAAAAACACATGACATGCGCTATAAGATCTATGACACGGAATTTCGGCATCACCGCCCTATCCATCTCCATCCACCGCCTCTCCCTGCCACTCGATTGCCCGAGACCACGCGTCCTTTGCCTAGGCAGCTTTGCATCGCAAGTCCGACTACCGACCGCCACCAACCGCGAAAACGGACAAAGAGGCAAATAAAGCTATTCGTTTTAAAAGGGACTCATTCCACTGGTGCTGACGTCCCGAGCCGCGACTGAGAGCCAGCTAATTTCTGGTGCCGGGAGAGGCGACCTTCATCATGCTATCACATTCCAAGTGTTGTGATTCTTCCTATCCAAGCAATAGCAAGAGCTCAATAGTGTCAGTGCCTTATCTATAGAATGACTTCTGATTCTCCCTGCCAGAGGACACGCTGTGTGACGCAGCGTATGACATGATCGACGTGATTGGTGCGACAAGTTTTCAGAACCGATGGGGCCTCAGCACCGCCAGTTTTGTTTTCAACGCTGGGTCTGTCTCTATTGTGCCGTGTTTTGAATTGTTTTTCTTTGTGAATACCATGTGCGATCTAGTCTTACAGCAAAATGTTTATAAGCCAATCTTTCGAAGCACCTAATCGACAGAACGTCGTATACCACTGAATCCCCTAGTCTAAAGATGTGGGGACGTAGAGATGTGGGGAAGACCAATCGTTTAAATAGAGGTATTCTTGTCTATAGAGGCATCTTGTGGTGCGGAGTGTACGCCATAACAACCCCGTAAATATGTAAAATAGTTTGTTCGTCTGCCTTCAATCTCGCGACGTCCAACTCCTTACCAGCATGTCACTCTCCATATGGAGAGACAAATGTAGGCGTGGGCACGAAAAAGCCTCGTCAGACGCCCCCAGCAGCGTAGGCCAGCTACTATTTTTTGAGACGCTTCGACGGCGTAGGCATGCGCCTCTTGAGTGGCGCCCGACCCCAACTGACTCCAATAGGGGCGTACGATCAGTGTCTAAAAGGGAGTTAAGCATGGGATAAGCACTCCTTCCCTCATGAAGGTGTCGCCATCACTCCATTTTTGTAAGGAGTGGAGTACTGTCTTCGAAAAGCGAAAATCTTAGCCGCGTGGCAGGCTTAGGCGGCAAACGTTTTCACCTTTTGGGGCTTATCTTCTCCCGAAACAAATGCATATGTTCAGATCATGAACGCCGTGATAGCGAGTGGACAATAGGACAATAGCGAGTGCCGAGATTTTCAAGACAGGAAACGCAAGCAAGACTTGTGACGTTTATTGCTTCGGGACAATGCACGTCACAAAGTGTGCATGCCTTTTTTTTTTTTTTACAGTGCAACGTAGGCGAGCTAATTCTTTTTGAGACGTTCTGACGGTGTAGTCAAGCGATTATTTCAGTGACTCCCGATCCCAACTCATACACCACACCACTGAGAGTGGACGCACTGCAATAGAGGTGTACGATGACTTTTGAAAGGGGAATTACATGTTGGACAGTCACTAGCTTCCGCGTAAATGTGCCACCATGACTCCTTTTGTTCATGGAGTCACTAGCTGCCCGAAAAGCGATAATTACTGCCACTCGGCAGGTGTAGGTGGCGTGGAGAGGTCGAAGAACTCGAAGACAAATGCAGAGCATTAGGGTCAGCTAGAAAGGCTCATAAATATGAAACGCACATAGCGTTCCTGCTCTTTACTGTTAAGAGGCTACGGGAGAGGAAGTTAAACGTAGCAGCATTTGCGAGCATAGAAGTTTGCAGACGCATATAAGACTCAGCCCGCGAGGTTGTTTGGTTGCACAGGGCAAAGTCCATTGGAACGCGAGTCATGGATGTACTAAAGATGGCAGCTGTTAGCGCGGTAACCTTGGGTGAGACACTTTGTTTTTCTTCAAAGTGCTACACACAGCAAAAAGATAGAGAAGAAAACTGTAATGTGGACTTATTATTTATGAAATTTGGATGTAACCTTTATGTGTAGCCGTCATGCTAAGCTAAGTGCAGTCTGCAGCCGTGATGCTAAGTACAGTTTATTTTTCTTTAACATTGTGATATGCTGCGGCGATAAATTGCCTCGGTCGAGTAAAGCTTCGAGATATCTGTGGTGGGTCATACGACATTCACATTGCCGTTGGTGGTAATTTGATAGCGACACATAAGCTTGCGTGTCAACGTTATCGCAGCATCCTTATTTGTGGCCAGTGGCAGTATTTGGCAGCGCAGGTATTCATAGGCTGAGGACGCAGTTTGCTGCAGACTTGCATGAATTTGCACTCGCGCGACTCTGGAATCTCATACACACATGTCATCGGCTTAAGTACTGATGCGCACAGTGTCGGGAATTACTTCGGCAAGCTCATCATCATCATCAGCATCAGCCTGTATTTTATGTCCACTGCAGGACGAAGGCCTCTCCCTGCGATCTCCAATTACCCCTGTCTTGCGCTAGCGTATTCCAACTTGCGCCTGCAAATTTCCTAACTTCATCATCCCACCTGGTTTTCTGCCGTCCTCGACTGCGCTTTCCTTCTCTTGGTATCCATTCTGTAACTCTAATGGTCCACTGGTTATTCATCCTACGCATTACATGGCCTGCCCAGCTCCATTTCTTCCGCTTAATGTCAACTAGAATATCGGCTATCCCCGTCGGCAAGCTCAATAAGGGCAATATTGAAAAGTATTGGATGTGGTCGCAGTGGTGGTAGTTGTAGCAACAGGCGGGTTTCGCCTGGCGACCATGGTCGGCAATTCATCCGCCCGAGCGTCTCTTACAATATCGCTGCGTTGTTTCACCGCATGTCCATCAAACCACTCTCTCTTATGAATGCGATAAGGAGATGTGAAGTTTCATTGCTGGCTATAACTGATCGTTCGGAGAACACAAGGATTGCAGTATTCATTGTCTCCTGTATCGTTGCATGCCGTACAGTTCAGAGAGTTGATAGCCCTATGTTAAATATCCATGCCGGTGTACTAGCAGATCCTGTCCCTTATCGATATATAAGTTACGCTTCCTCTAGACGAAATCTCTTGGTCACGCCGGGCATATGTAGTGGAACCTTAAGTGACTCAAAGTGATTTCGTATGTCAGATTTTTAACGTGATTACTGTTTGGGGTCCTGACCTTGGGAGGATGATAGAGTGCTGCGTAAGAGAGAGCATCA
The DNA here is from genome assembly GCF_013339745.2 of Dermacentor silvarum. Taxonomy (NCBI): domain Eukaryota; kingdom Metazoa; phylum Arthropoda; class Arachnida; order Ixodida; family Ixodidae; genus Dermacentor; species Dermacentor silvarum. The sequence goes on from NC_051158.1 coordinate 35,928,163, forward strand.
GCGTTTTTAGTTGCCAGCGATACCAATCTGGGAGGGATGGGAATCCACTGAAACGTAACTGTGAAGCCTTTGTTGCCGAGTTCTTTCACGAGGGCTATTGATTTGCTCGGGACTTTGATGGACGGTAGACCACGGTAGAGATGTCACAACGCGGCCTTAGAGTCCGTAAGGAGAACGACATTCTGGGGAGGCAAAGTCTTTAGTTTGCGCAGAGCAGCAGCTATTGGCATACCTTCGTCAACTGTTGACTAAGCTATACAGCCCAGACGGCCAGACCAGGTGTACCTCTGAGAGGGAATATACTCATAGAATGCAGGTGCGCAGCGGTCTTCGTCTACTTTGACAGAGCCATCTGTGTATACTTGGAGGTGAGTCGGGTAAGCCTTGTTCAAATGTTCCAGAAGTAGTGACTTCTGCAGACAGAATGCAGCAGCGTTTTGACTGCAATCGTGGTCAACGTAAGTTGCATGGGATATCTCCGAATGCCCAGGGCGCGTCTGCTGTTGCCACCTGTCTCGAGCCGCGCAATCATAAGACTCGAAGCGTGTTCAGTGCTGCATAAAAATGTGAGCGCGGTCTGTTAACTATACGTCTTAAGAGGGCTTTGCCCGGTAAAGACTCACTCAAACGCAGTAGCTGGTTCATGAGAGCCTGGGAAGCCTAAAGTCGCAGAGGGCGTGACTCGGTTTCGTAGAGTACACTTTTGTTCGGTGCCGGCTGAGGTTAGGCGTAACGTTACGCCTAGGGTGTTAGGCATAGCGTTAACAGACAGGACGAAAGCCGTGCGGATCAGAGAGAAAACGGGGGTAGCCGATATTCTAGTAAACATTAATAGAAAAATACCGGGAACAGCGGCGCACGCGAAGCTTGTCCAATCCTAGGGAAGGATTGGTTAGTTTTTTGAGCGTTTGAGACATATTAAAGAGACATGGTTGTTGGTGAATGAGAAACGGTTGTTTATTGCTGAGGTTGCAGGCTGAATTCGGTTGGGTTGGTGGATGTGTTTCATACACAGTCCCAAAACGTTGACCTTTGACAGTTTCGCCACCGCACAGTGGGGACAGGATTGCTGTAAGCCGTAAGAAACGGAGGGCGCGAGGCGAGCGAAGACGCGATCGCACCCTTTCCTTCATCCATCCACCCTTTTTAAACCCATTATGTAAGGTTTCCGCAGGTGTGGAGCCTCTATGCGAGACGTGTTCGTTTGCCGAGCGTGCACTGAAGAGCATGTACGTGTTACGGGCGCGCGCCTTGCGCTGAGTCTACTTCTTCATGCATACAAAACCCCGCTTTAAAGGGCGCGTATGATGAACCGGCAGTGGCTGAATCGGTTAGTGGGGTAATCTCGCAACCCGGAGGGCAGTGGTTCGCAGCCCGACGAGCAGTTTTATTTTCGCGCGGCTTGGGTTTTTTCGTACGCCAACACCTACACCGACGCCGACACGAGTGAGTCAATGCAAACTTCGCTTGAAAAAAATGGACCTGGCCAGGCCACGTAATACGTAGGGTAGTAACCGGTGGACCATTATAGCTACAGAATGGGTGCAAGGCATAAGCGCAGTCGAGGTGTGGTGAAATTGGGAAATTTGCAGGCGCAAGATTGAATCATCTAGCGCAAGACATGCATAGTTGGAGATCGTTAGGAGAAACCTTCGTGCTGGATGGATTATGATGTAGATGATAATAGTACGGGTAGAATGAAACAACTGTACTCTTTCTTTTGAATGGCAGTGGCAAGCTCCCGGTCGTGATTTGTTAATGCTTGCCGTGTGCGTTCCAACCCATTTTTATTCTTCTTCAAGTTTGCTTCTTATTATCAGGGTCCCATGTAAGTAATTGACCTAGATAAACGTACTCCTACACAAATTCTAGGGGCTGATTGCCCGTCATGAATTATTGTTCCTTTGATAGGGTATTAAACACTACTCATATCGAACATGGTGTAAATGATATCCTTATTTATATACTTCGCCTTCATTGGTGTTACTATTAATATGATAATCGCTTTCTTTACAGTCTTCATCGGGGTTGTTGGCTATCCGACAAGCGAAGAATTCACGTGCGGACCCGTATGTCCAGACCAGGAAAGCTGTATTTTTTTCTCTTTTGCTAAATCCTGGTCGCTGTTACGAAAGCTTACTGTGCGAATTAGAAAGTGATAACTTTCAGCCTAGTAATATAAAACGGGCGTTTCAACCGCATGTAAAGCAATTTCTACGTGCTGTAGGCTCGGCCTCGCTCAGCGCCATTGCGAAAACATGCCAAGCTGCTGTATGGGTAAAGTAAACTGTGTGAAAGGTTAAGACGACAGGAAGGAAACACACGACACTTAAAAACGCAGTTTCTGCGCTTCGCCGTATGCTTTTCTTCCTATCGTCCAGTTTACCCTTCTTTCAGTATGAACCAACTAGCCAGATAAATCTTATTGCTGAAGGTGGATACCGCTTTCGCATGTTATCACTAATTCGGACTAGGGAGAACGCCAGCGAGCGTGAAACGCGCGCAAGCTGCCCGTCCGCACGGCTCAAGGCTGAGGCGAGGCGTCGGCAGTGGAGCTCGATGAAACGGTGCCGCCCTCTGGCGGCTGCCCAAGGAGTGGCGACAGCGGCGGTAAGCGCACTGGCGGATAGTTTGACAACTGAAGCTAGTCTAGTAACGTTGGGACGGACGGACGGACGGAGAGGTAGACAGACGGACGGACGGGCGGACGTGCGGACGGTTGGGCGGACAGGCAAAATGTGGGACGGACGGAAGAACGGGCCCTTTTAGTACTGGTATTACACCATCTGTCTCCTTGGCACGAAGGGACTCCTGACAGGTTATCCTTATCGCCCTTCACAGATTATTCAGCTCCTTTCGATGTAGATCTCCCTGTCATGAATTTCGACGCTCTAGGAACAGGCAGGACAGAGTTCCAATATAGCAGAAAACATTAATGACAAGAAACAATTCTAAAACGAACAACAAAGTAATCCTACACACCCACAAAGCTTATACACGCACGTGAAATTCCGTACATATCTACACTTATACAACAATTAAGCTATAATGTCTTCCAGTTACGCCATAAGAAGCGCAAAAGAAAGGAACACTCTGACCGCCAAGATGTGGCGGGAGTCGGCCCGACGTGGCACAACACGTCAGTCGTTGCAGTTCCGCCGGGGCGTAGACCTCAGCCTCCATAGTGCTTCACAGGGCTGCTGCTCTCTGCCGAGACTAACGTGGCACAAGACGTGGTCGGTAGTGCCTCCGTGGCACTGGACGGTGGAAGGTGACTGCTGCACCGGGTGGGACCGAGGCCGTGGAGGACTGCCATGGCACCGTAGCTGAGGCTCGGGAGCTGGAGCTGTCACCGGCCAACTCTCAGACGTCCTCTCTCCGGTTCAAATCCCCAATGTTTCACGATCACGTCGCCATAACACAGCTGGCGTTTCGTCTGCTTCGGTCCATGCCCACGTCAGCACTGCCAGCTCACCCGTCTTCTATGATGATGATGATGAAGATGACCTTAATGTTTTTGGCGCATAACAACTCACGAGGATTGGCCATGAGATGATGATGGCCTTATACTATGGCTCGTACCCACATTGGGAGATTGGCCCAGAACTGTGTGCCTGAACTTTTAATGTGTTCAAGTATTAATTATTCTATTAAAAAAAAACCCTTTCGTTTCGTTGACTGTATGAATCCACAAACGCCATCAAATACGTCCATGTTGCTAAAACCCAGAACCTACGCACCGAAAGTTATTATCATTTCGGCTGTTAAGGTGAACCTTTTTTGGTAAGCGGAATTTCTAGAAGTCTTTTTCTTAATAATTTATACCGGCGACATGACAAAAAATAGGGTCGGTCTTTGCCTGCCTTTTCTCGTTTTATATTCTTCTTTTACGCGTCACGTGCCTTCTTCATTTTTTTTCTCTTCATATTTTCACTTGGATCCGCGCCTTTGAGTTATTCGTCGTCCTGTGTCGTCTTCTTCCGACCATATGCAGGTGACTCGCCAGTTATTCATGAAAGTTGCCCTCTTTCTTATTTGTCCATTATGTTGTTGTTTTTACAAAATGACACACTGCCTAAATATGAAAATATGCCTTGTGTTGTAAATAGGCACTGAGACCGTGCAGAAAAATTCTGACAGTGATCCCATGAGTAATTTGTCTGCGAAAACCACCGGAATAGAAGTTCACGTGAAATCCGCAACGTACGCCATTTCACAAAGTCGACTGCGCGACGTTTTTCGGTAACTGAAAATTTTTTAGAACTTAGGCTGTGTTTCAATCAAACCAAAACAGGATGGTGTAGTTGTTCTGTACAAATTAACCTTCTAAGTCTTGGCAGAAAATTCAGAAAAGCATTAAAAATGACATTTTTATTGCATATCATAAAGCAATTTTTTGTGCAGTTTCACAATATATATATATATATATATATATATATATATATATAACACGGGGGTAGTAAATTCACAGCTTTTGTCTGAAAATACGAAATAACAACTTGCAAGTTGTCTACAAATTTCAGAGTTCACAGGGGTTAAGTTCCATAGCAACCGCTTGATGCTACAGGTACGTTTTAGAACAAAAATTTGATGAGAAAGGCTTGCAAATATTAAAAGATGAACTGTCAAAGATAACTCGGGGGAACTCACAAATGTAAAACGAGGGGGCGTTGGTGGAAGGCTCCCTAACTACGTCCACTGCCGCGCCGTATCAAAATTATTGTCGTAGTCGCTGACATCTGAGCCACTGTACTTGTCTATTGCACTGACAACGTTGCCATCACTGCCAGTGCTTTCATGAGGCAGCAAATAAATCATCTTCGGAGTTTGACGACTCAATCAAATGAAAGCCGCGCTTTCACTACGAATGTGGCAACCCGCGACCGGCCGCTGGCATTTCTAAAATCGCTGCATGACGCATGGAGTCGGTAGGACCCCTAGTGGCTCAAAGGGAAACTATCCAGAACCTCAAAATGAAACGCACGAGCTCGGCCCGTTATTGGCACTACCGGCACAGAGCGCCCAAACATTGGACGAGACGGAATCGTCCTTAGCACTTTTTGCAAAAGAAATTGTAATCGAGTAAGTCTCGTCTGCGGGGCTTAAAGGGTTAAAGATGTCGGCTATGCTTGCCTGTTTAATGTTATCCGAAAACGACCGGTACGTGCATCACAGTTAGCTTAGTAGCTAGGACATTGATAAGCGAAACGGTTGCAGTATCGAGTTTCGACGTTTATCTATTCCAACTGCTTTAATATTCTTTTTTTATATTCATGAGCAGATGGCTTAAACTGGATCTGATTGATTTTTCTTTGAATTCTTCATGGCGTTTATTGGGGTCGCGCTGGCTCACAATTATTTTGTCTCTTATGGCATCCATTTCTCTCACAATCAAGAAATGTAGTAATTCAAGAAAAACAAAAACAAGCAATATCAGAGGAATTTTCGACTCTGTTATAGAACTAGATGCATCATAGAAGCGGGAAGCAGCCATTATACTGCTTACGATAGGGCTGTTTGCACTCGCGGATATTTCTGGCAATAAACCCTGTCACTCGAAATCCTGTTCACTGGAAATATTTGGCAATATATTAGAATTTGATAGCCTTATAAAGGAGACTCGTTTGTGAGCTCGCGTGAATAAAGCATGATCGTAGACTTGCTTATAGCTTTGTTGTATGCTACACTTATACGAGTCAAGGGAGCATTGCTGTTTACGTGAAATGAAAGGCAATATATGAAATTTAGGTTACCTGCTTATATTACGGGGCTTTAAGTACCGCTCTGAAGCCTGTGCCTGCAAGTGACCAATGATCGTTGAGTACGTCGATGGCTACTGTCAACTAAACCTAACTGATCGTACTGTTTCTGTTGTTTTTTATAGAATGAGACTTATACTTCCTGTGTGACAGTTTGCAATACTGGTGAAAATCCGCTGAACAACCCTTTCGATGTGCAACAAGGGCGATTCCGAAACGGCACATCATGCTGGGTTAGTAGCCATGCTTTTTTCGTCCACTTATTTGAATTTGTCAATAACTCTTATCAGTTTTTATAAACGGGATAACTGAAGCGTTTCTGACCTTTTATGACGCAGTGCCGTCTGCAGGCAAAATGTGTTTCGTACGGAAGAGTCATCCGGAATATTATACATGCGAAACCTTCTTTTCTTTTTTCAGCTTAGCAGAGAGAAAATGGGGGACAAAGGCATCTGCTGTGGCGGAGAGTGCAGAGCTAACGGCACCTGTAAAAGCAAGATGCGTAAATGCAGATTGCAAGACGAAGTAAGACTGAACGCAACGCTAGAAAAACAGAAACGAGATGAAGAAAAGAGAAACTAGGACCAAGGAGCACGCTAACCTTTGCCACTTGAAAAAGTCTAAGCTTCACAGACAGAGAGAGAGAGTGAACTTTAGAACTTCACAGAACTATTATTTTTTGCGTCATTTTACTTACCCTGTGTGCTTGTATAAAAATATGAAAAATAAACTCCAAATAACAAGCTCGGCAAGAACAACGATCAAGTCGTTCTACACAAGCATGGAAGAACTGCGTGTAATCAAACAATTGATAAAAATGATGCAGGGTAGTTCGAGCAAATTGAACAGTTGAATCTAGGGGCGCGGTGGTAGACGTGAAAATGTATTATTTCATGTGCAGTAAAGAATATTATCGCTATTTGAAGACGCAGATTGCGCTGCTCAAGCAGGAAGAAGACGACGATTCAGAAGCTCGATGCTTGCGCTGCTTTCTGCCATGGGACGTTAGCGTACTGCGACTTTCTGTTTTAGGTGCGAAACACCTTATGCGCTCGGACTGTCGGCGTCTCCTGTCGTCGTCGTTACGGTAAAGCAAGCGGCTCGTGCTCGCGCTCGGCACGCGCGCGTGCCGAGCGCTCCCGCGTTCGTCGTCGTCTTCCACAGATGGCTGCGTTGGCGCTCATCATTCCAGCGTAGAATTTCACTTCTATTCTGTCGTCGTAATGGGGAGGCCGCGTTTACGGGGGTATGAGCCGTTGCTTAAGGCCGTATGACTCCACTAGCGGTGCATCACTGCATGCTTTGGTAAGCATCACTGCATGCTACAGGTAAACATGGACGCATCTCGCTTGATAACCACGGAAACTCGCTGTGAAAACGCCGGAGTGAGAAAGCGCGCCAGCAGCCGCGGGCAAGTTGACCTTCGCGCTGTCTCTCGTGTCGCTTCAACGCGAACGTCGAAAGCACAGCGCATACGAAGCTTCCGGCACTCGGCGCATGCACTTTGTCGCTATCGCAGATCGCTTTGAAGATGAGGCCCGCGCGGGCGCGCACTTCGCCCACCTCACAGATCACTTTCAAGATCGCCAGATCGCTTTCAGATTCCCGCGCGGCCACGCTGTGAGCAGCAGCCGACGGAGCAGAACGCACCTCCCCTCCCTCTCCCTCGCGTGCGAAAAAAGACCGCGCGCTTCCGGCCGGCCTTGCTTCCTCGCGTGTTCTACATTGAGCCGCGATTGCCGGCTCAGCCTCGCACGCTTTCACTCTCACACACAGCTTACGGCGCGCGGCGACGATGTTATCGCCGTTGGACTTTATACGGAACTTCACGGCGACGGCGACGCCGACGGCAGAATTGCGCTTGGGGTGTCCATATAATTGTTATCGCAATAAAGGTAAAACTGAGGACATCGATGGACTAAAATTGGAACCCATAATATTTGTTTTGGATCTCATCTGCGCCACTTTAGCACACATATATAACCTTGCATTAGACACAGGTGTATTTTCTGAGAAAATGAAATCCGCAATAGTCACAGTCGTTAACAAAGGTGGAGATAAAATAATTTTGGTAATTATACACCAATTTCAATTCTGCTAGTATTTCAACTGGTGCAGTCCCGAGAATTCGTTCCAAGTGGATACGCCTTTTGAACTCAGCGGCTATATACGAGATGTAGGTATGTGCTGTAAAGTAAATAATTAAAATGTTAATTAGCGTAATTATTATAATTATTTAACGAAACATTTTCATTTCTCGTAGAATAATGGCCTCCTCATCGAGTAGTTTTGATCAATGGAGGGTTAGAATTGTGCTATCTACCACATACAATTGTTAAAAACTGTGGACCTTCAATAATAAAAAAAAGAACACCCGATATAGCTGCTCTCAAATGACGTTGCTGGTCTAAGACGTCAGAGGAAGTTCAGCAGGCATAAGAACATAAGGACTAAGCAATGTCGAGCATTTATTGCAATATTACTGACTGCCCACTCTCCCGGCTGGGACGGATGCCATGCACAGAAAGCAGGTTAAAGAAACGACTCTACAAGATGCATGACATTGTTCATTGCCAGTCTCATGCCGTGCTGCAGCTGTATGCCTGTTGAATATTTATGAACATCTCGCGCTTGCTCCAGCTGTATCATCTGTATGCGGGCATTGCGTATTCTTAGAGCTAAATTAAAGCCAGACATGGCAATAGAGCTTGTGGCCATTTAAAAGCGTAATGCATTGAACCTGATCATGGCCTAAATTTTAAATCTGCTAAACTTCCCGAAATTTTCCCTAAAACAATGTTCTTGCAATTATAACTAATTGATGGTGTGGTATGTACTCGTAAAGTGTACTTACCAGCCTTCGGTCGTTAGTGTTGATGCAAAATAAAGGAGCTGATCGAGGAGGAAGTGTAATAAAAGAAACATGGGTGGGCCGATCCACACCCAAATGTTTCCATACGTCTTCTTGCATGAACTTTAACGCTTTTTGAAACGCCGGCCGATCTGAAAGGCACGCTAATCAAAGCATGCGTGGCGTGATTCTGGCACTTTTGCACCATGTATATTATTGTACGAGTGTTAATGCTGCTTGAAATACTAGCTCTTCCTTTACAGGCAGCTACCGAGGACGTTAGCAAGTGACGTCACCCTACTAACACGTTTAAACTAACCCGGCGAGGATGACAAGGCCGCCTTTGACATAGGTAGTTCCATCTATCGAAACGGTGGCTAGCGTTTCCGAGGAACTTCTGTGCCATTGTGCGCTACTCCATCTGTCGGCCCCCTTATAAATTCTGTCCGATCTCAGAAGCACTATAACGAAAAGCGTGGGTGTGCTGAGTGATACCTGCGCACCATATGCGACCTTTCAAGTGAGTAATTGCTGTTTGAAATGCTCACTGATCCCGGAGACAGGACTAGTATTGGTGCGCCGATTCTCGTACCGGTGTACCATATGCGTCTTTGCAAAAGTGTTAATGCAGTTTGAAATATCTGCCGATCTTTGAAGCACTGAAATCAACTGCATAGGTGGGCCGATCCTGGATCTGATGCTCCATATGCGTTCTTACACGGGCGGTAATAGGGGCGCAAAAATGCGTGAAATATGCATACAAACCATTGACATTGGGCTGACAATAAACCGCGTCAATGGCCAGGGGGATGCAGAACATTGGGCAAAAAAGAACTACATTGGCACTTTGCTAGTACCATTTTCAGAGAACATACATAATCAGTACGGTCGGGGATCGTCAATAAACAAGCAAAATTAACAACACGCTGTAATACTGCAGCATTCCGGCTAGTTTTCGAAGGCTTTCGTTTAAGCCACAAGAAATAGTGGTAAACTTATAAATTAAGGATGACTTCCGATTTTCGCGGATATGATGTGATATGAACCCGGATTCCAAGATTGTTGCCGTAAAAGAGTGCAATATGTGGCCCGTGCTGGTGACTGTCTTGATATTGGCAAATCAAGGATGGAGTGTACATGCATGCGGCTTATTGTTGTTAAAATTATACCGAAACCCAGTTTGGGTTAAGACCTATGTACTGCGACTGACAGAAGGAGCTTTGAAGTAAATAAATAACGTTCTTTCGTGTCACACGTAAAATCGCCCCGAATGTTTTGGCTGAAGTCACTTGCGGTGCTCGCGGTGCCACAGTAGCCATTGTGATTTGAATGCAACCATACTGGTTGTCATACATGGTTTGTGACATGTATGACAACCAGTATGGAAAACAGCATTACTGCTAATTTTACAAGAAGTCCGCACTTCCCGGAAATTTCTGCGACGCCGATACACTGCACGGGGTGGTTCTGGGAAAACTTTCCTACGACCTTCGCTTTGCGTCGCTATGTTTTAATGTTTCTTGACAATCGCTGCGACATTACACACAGACGCAATGTGTGAGTGCAACGTTAGCACCAATGAAGGTACAGCATTACTGCTAATTTTACAAGAAGTCCGCACTTCCCGGAAATTTCTGCGACGCCGATACACTGCACGAGGTGGTTCTGGGAAAACTTTCCTACGACCTTCGCTTTGCGTCGCTATGTTTTAATGTTTCTTGACAATCGCTGCGACATTACACACAGACGCAATGTGTGAGTGCAACGTTAGCACCAATGAAGGTACAGCATTACTGCTAATTTTACAAGAAGTCCGCACTTCCCGGAAATTTCTGCGACGCCGATACACTGCACGAGGTGGTTCTGGGAAAACTTTCCTACGACCTTCGCTTTGCGTCGCTATGTTTTAATGTTTCTTGACAATCGCTGCGACATTACACACAGACGCAATGTGTGAGTGCAACGTTAGCACCAATGAAGGTACAGCATTACTGCTAATTTTACAAGAAGTCCGCACTTCCCGGAAATTTCTGCGACGCCGATACACTGCACGGGGTGGTTCTGGGAAAACTTTCCTACGACCTTCGCTTTGCGTCGCTATGTTTTAATGTTTCTTGACAATCGCGGCGACATTACACACAGACGCAATGTGTGAGTGCAACGTTAGCACCAATGAAGGTACAGCATTACTGCTAATCTTACAAGAAGTCCGCACTTCCCGGAAATTTCTGCGACGCCGATACATTGCACGGGGTGGTTCTGGGAAAACTTTCCTACGACCTTCGCTTTGCGTCGCTGTGTTTTAATGTTTCGTGACAATCGCTGCGACATTACACACAGACGCAATGTGTGAGTGCAACGTTAGCACCAATGAAGGTACAGCATTACTGCTAATTTTACAAGAAGTCCGCACTTCCCGGAAATTTCTGCGACGCGGATACACTGCACGGGGTGGTTCTGGGAAAACTTTCCTACGACCTTCGCTTTGCGTCGCTATGTTTTAATGTTTCTTGACAATCGCTGCGACATTACACACAGACGCAATGTGTGAGTGCAACGTTAGCACCAATGAAGGTACAGCATTACTGCTAATTTTACAAGAAGTCCGCACTTCCTGGAAATTTCTGCGACGCGGATACACTGCACGGGGTGGTTCTGGGAAAACTTTCCTACGACCTTCGCTTTGCGTCGCTGTGTTTTAATGTTTCTTGACAATCGCTGCGACATTACACACAGACGCAATGTGTGAGTGCAACGTTAGCACCAATGAAGGTACAGCATTACTGCTAATTTTACAAGAAGTCCGCACTTCCCGGAAATTTCTGCGACGCCGATACACTGCACGAGGTGGTTCTGGGAAAACTTTCCTACGACCTTCGCTTTGCGTCGCTATGTTTGAATGTTTCTTGACAATCGCTGCGACATTACACACAGACGCAATGTGTGAGTGCAACGTTAGCACCAATGAAGGTACAGCATTACTGCTAATTTTACAAGAAGTCCGCACTTCCCGGAAATTTCTGCGACGCCGATACACTGCACGAGGTGGTTCTGGGAAAACTTTCCTACGACCTTCGCTTTGCGTCGCTATGTTTTAATGTTTCTTGACAATCGCTGCGACATTACACACAGACGCAATGTGTGAGTGCAACGTTAGCACCAATGAAGGTACAGCATTACTGCTAATTTTACAAGAAGTCCGCACTTCCCGGAAATTTCTGCGACGCCGATACACTGCACGGGGTGGTTCTGGGAAAACTTTCCTACGACCTTCGCTTTGCGTCGCTATGTTTTAATGTTTCTTGACAATCGCGGCGACATTACACACAGACGCAATGTGTGAGTGCAACGTTAGCACCAATGAAGGTACAGCATTACTGCTAATCTTACAAGAAGTCCGCACTTCCCGGAAATTTCTGCGACGCCGATACATTGCACGGGGTGGTTCTGGGAAAACTTTCCTACGACCTTCGCTTTGCGTCGCTGTGTTTTAATGTTTCGTGACAATCGCTGCGACATTACACACAGACGCAATGTGTGAGTGCAACGTTAGCACCAATGAAGGTACAGCATTACTGCTAATTTTACAAGAAGTCCGCACTTCCCGGAAATTTCTGCGACGCGGATACACTGCACGGGGTGGTTCTGGGAAAACTTTCCTACGACCTTCGCTTTGCGTCGCTATGTTTTAATGTTTCTTGACAATCGCTGCGACATTACACACAGACGCAATGTGTGAGTGCAACGTTAGCACCAATGAAGGTACAGCATTACTGCTAATTTTACAAGAAGTTTGCACTTCCCGGAAATTTCTGCGACGCCGATACACTGCACGGGGTGGTTCTGGGAAAACTTTCCTACGACCTTCGCTTTGCGTCGCTATGTTTTAATGTTTCTTGACAATCGCTGCGACATTACACACAGACGCAATGTGTGAGTGCAACGTTAGCGCCAATGAAGGTACAGCATTACTGCTAATTTTACAAGAAGTCCGCACTTCCCGGAAATTTCTGCGACGCCGATACACTGCACGCGGTGGTTCTGGGAAAACTTTCCTACGACCTTCGCTTTGCATCGCTACGTTTTAATGTTTCTTGACAATCGCTGCGACATTACACACAGACGCAATGTGTGAGTGCAACGTTAGCACCAATGAAGGTACAGCATTACTGCTAATTTTACAAAAAGTCCGCACTTCCCGGAAATTTCTGCGACGCCGATACACTGCACGGGGTGGTTCTGGGAAAACTTTCCTACGACCTTCGCTTTGCGTCGCTATGTTTTAATGTTTCTTGACAATCGCTGCGACATTACACACAGACGCAATGTGTGAGTGCAACGTTAGCACCAATGAAGGTACAGCATTACTGCTAATTTTACAAGAAGTCCGCACTTCCCGGAAATTTCTGCGACGCCGATACACTGCACGGGGTGGTTCTGGGAAAACTTTCCTACGACCTTCGCTTTGCGTCGCTATGTTTTAATGTTTCTTGACAATCGCTGCGACATTACACACAGACGCAATGTGTGAGTGCAACGTTAGCACCAATGAAGGTACAGCATTACTGCTAATTTTACAAATCCGCACTTCCCGGAAATTTCTGCGACGCCGATACACTGCACGGGTGGTTCTGGGAAAACTTTCCTACGACCTTCGCTTTGCGTCGCTGTGTTTTAATGTTTCTTGACAATCGCTGCGACATTACACACAGACGCAATGTGTGAGTGCAACGTTAGCACCAATGAAGGTACAGCATTACTGCTAATTTTACAAGTCCGCACTTCCCGGAAATTTCTGCGACGCCGATACACTGCACGGGGTGGTTCTGGGAAAACTTTCCTACGACCTTCGCTTTGCGTCGCTATGTTTTAATGTTTCTTGACAATCGCTGCGACATTACACACAGACGCAATGTGTGAGTGCAACGTTAGCACCAATGAAGGTACAGCATTACTGCTAATTTTACAAGTCCGCACTTCCACGAAATTTCTGCGACGCCGATACACTGCACGGGGTGGTTCTGGGAAAACTTTCCTACGACCTTCGCTTTGCGTCGCTTTGTTAACACGAAAGTGTTTTATGCCGGGGTCCACCAAGACTTCACTGACGTATTTCCGTCACGGAAATACGTCACACGAACATACACGAACATAATACAAAGAAAGAAACCAGAAGAAAAAGTTCCACAAACATGCAAAATTTGGAAATCGAACCCACGACCTCTCGGTCCGCGACGATAGATCGCCGAGCATTTAACCCATTGCGCCACAAACGCATTTGCAGAGAGCTACACAGACGCGCCTTATATATCTAACACTCCTCAGTGTACCCGCGCTCTTGCTCGGGGCGGTGCCGCCGCCTACGAGCAGAAAAGAGAAGTACTGCATTATGACACTAACGCGCACCGACAGTGAACGCTTCGGTGGTCTCAGCACTACGACGCCTCGATGCCAGCATTCGAAGGGACGCTGGCATCAAGAAGCACTACCAACGCCACCTAGGTGGCGTTCACCGTACTCAGCACAGCGGAGCGTGGCCTCCGCAATTAGCTCTGAAAATGTTTCTGAAGTTGATCGCGGAGGCTGCAATTACGACGCGCTGTACGCGCTGATTTGACTCGGTGACGATTCAGTTATGTGCTTTGTCTTGCGCGTTGTATTAGTGTGTCAGTTACGTGCTTCGTCTTTCGCGTTGTGCTAGCGTGTGCAGCGTAGTGCAGCTTCCATATGCACGACGGTTGCTCATGGTCATCGACGTTGGTAGTCGTGATGGAGGAGACGTGCCACCAGGCGTCAGCGTGGGTGCATCAACGCCTAAGGGCGCTTTAGCCACAAAACACCAATAGACATTATATATCAATGTGCAATAAACATTACACTACTTCTGTGAAGACACGTTTCACTTTCGTGTTCTATACCGATTCCTATATAAGAGGGATCAACCACATTTTTTTTAATGTTTCTTGACAATCGCTGCGACATTACACACAGACGCAATGTGTGAGTGCAACGTTAGCACCAATGAAGGTACAGCATTACTGCTAATTTTACAAGAAGTCCGCACTTCCCGGAAATTTCTGCGACGCCGATACACTGCACGGGGTGGTTCTGGGAAAACTTTCCTACGACCTTCGCTTTGCGTCGCTATGTTTTAATGTTTCTTGACAATCGCTGCGACATTACACACAGACGCAATGTGTGAGTGCAACGTTAGCACCAATGAAGGTACAGCATTACTGCTAATTTTACAAGAAGTCCGCACTTCCCGGAAATTTCTGCGACGCCGATACACTGCACGGGGTGGTTCTGGGAAAACTTTCCTACGACCTTCGCTTTGCGTCGCTATGTTTTAATGTTTCTTGACAATCGCTGCGACATTACACACAGATGCAATGTGTGAGTGCAACGTTAGCACCAATGAAGGTACAGCATTACTGCTAATTTTACAAGAAGTCCGCACTTCCCGGAAATTTCTGCGACGCCGATACACTGCACGGGGTGGTTCTGGGAAAACTTTCCTACGACCTTCGCTTTGCGTCGCTATGTTTTAATGTTTCTTGACAATCGCTGCGACATTACACACAGACGCAATGTGTGAGTGCAACGTTAGCACCAATGAAGGTACAGCATTACTGCTAATTTTACAAGTCCGCACTTCCCGGAAATTTCTGCGACGCCGATACACTGCACGGGGTGGTTCTGGGAAAACTTTCCTACGACCTTCGCTTTGCGTCGCTATGTTTTAATGTTTCTTGACAATCGCTGCGACATTACACACAGACGCAATGTGGGAGTGCAACGTTAGCACCAATGAAGGTACAGCATTACTGCTAATTTTACAAGAAGTCCGCACTTCCCGGAAATTTTTCCGACGCCGATACACTACATGGGGTGGTTTTGGGAAAACTTTCCTACGACCTTCGCTTTGCGTCGCTATGTTTTAATGTTTCTTGACAATCGCTGTGACATTACACACAGACGCAATGTGTGAGTGCAACGTTAGCACCAATGAAGGTACGAAAACGTTTCTGTGCGGTAAGAAGCGTTTTATGGTTAAGTTGGCTGGCGCGTGCGACTGCGTCATCGACCATTTGAGCGGGGTATTTGCATTACAATAGGGTACCGCAATTATGCCGCAGCTGGCGTTGAAGGCACTTAAGTCTACTTAAAGGGCTTCATTGTATGGAATGTTTTATTTGCAATGCATGGCTGCTATTGAGATGAATATATTTTTTTGTCGGTTTGTAGGCTTATGATACAGCTTGGTAGATAAACCGCCGTTTCGAAGGTACACCGTGACGCCCAGGAAGGTAATAGTTTTCGGTGAGTACGTGTGTGCAAATGATATAGACAGGTGCACTTTATTCAAATCTGAAATAAATTGCAGAAGCTGCGCTTCGTCATGAGGCCAAACGGAGAAGCTATCGTCGATGAATCGTTTATAGCCTGAACGTTTAAAGGGTAACTGGGCAAGAATTAGTCCTCAAGCCTCTCCATGAATATGTTTGCATAGTTCGGTGCAATCTTTGTTCTCATGGAGCTGACGCTGACCGTTATGCAGTTGTTAGTTCAAGAAGGGTCGCTGTGGTAGCGCTGTCCGCTGGTTTATCACCTTAAAACTCATCACTAGTCGTAACCAGCGTCATGATGCCATCTGAATGAGGGTTGTTCCTGTAGAGGGACGATATATCTAGTGTGATAAGGAAGGGATGCTTAAGCATGATAATGTCACTAATTACTGACAGAAAATGATTAGTGTCCCTCACAAAATACTGCAATGTGGCAGAAATATTATTGATGAGGGAGCCGACATATCGAGACAGGTTTTTTGGGACCGCTTCGGCCAATACCTGAAATAATAGGGTGATTGGGTTATTCTGCTTATGAATTTTCGGCCGAAGATAAAATGGTTGCGCCAATTGACTGAGTGGGATCAGTATACGAGTATGGTCGCTGCCTTGCCACGGATTTTTTTTCTGTCTACCTACTCCGTTTATATTTTCTTCCAAGAGGACTTGAATATCTTTTGTAGGTCACAACTAAGTCGCCTGTAAAATCAGCCATCACTAAGTTGCTTATCAGCCTCTGCAAGATAATCTGCAGCACTCATAACTACAATAGCACCTAGATTGTCAGCTGGCTGGATAGTGATATCGGCACGGTTACTTAATGTTTCGATGGCCTTCATTTATTCTTTCCGAGATTTCGACAGAAAGCCGTTACGCTGCTTGCATTCTTGTACGACATTGCGCTGGACTGCGTTAATATACAAAATTATGATTTTTAAGTTTTACGCAATTTATAACGATCACCTGTGGCAGATAGCGTAATTCTAGTCTTCAAGGTAGATAACTGAAACCGGCGGACGTTACTTGCACGATAAATGAAACGCATCGTTACCTAATCAACTTCAATTCATTATTCCTAAATAGTCACATTGCGGCACATACTGGAATTTGCGAATTGTAGCCGGTGAGTTTCCAGGAAATAACCACTTGGAACGAATTTTAAGGATGACATATGGGTTTCCAGATAGGCGTCATCAAACTAGCAGTAAAAAGTGCACTGTTTTCTCTCTTACTTTTTAAACAAAACGCCATTTTGTACCTTGAAGTACCAAAGTAAGTGGAACGCCCTGTAATTTCCCGCGCATTCTGGCAAAGAATATCTCGAAACTGATATCGCCCTGAAAATTCATTCTAAGTGGATATGTCTTGCGAACTAACCGGCTGCAATTTGTAAATTACAATACGTGGTGTAAAGTAATTAGTTAGGAAGGTAATTGGTGAATTTTGTTCTTTTGTTGAATACGTGTTTCGATTTCTCGTGCAAGTAATGCCCACCTCTGAATAATACAGCTCAACGACTACAATTATGCTAACCGCCAGAGGTGATTTGTAAATATTCTGTAAAACTTAAAAATGATCACCCGGTATAATTCAAGGTAGTTGTCTCACTATGAAGCTGGTGTCCAGCGTTTGGAAGAAGGCACTATCGAGGAAAGATCACTAGTGGCAGGTCTGTCAGGAAAATGCTCCCGTAGCTTCTTGTTGCGCGAAAAAACTGACCTTCAGTAAAAAGTTGGAATTCGTCGCAGTGGCCATTTGAGGGGCAGAAATTTAGACCACGCGCCTATACACTCACTTAATCACTTAAACACAGCTTGAGACATTAACACCGTTTACGGCTTCACTGGAACTTATAGTACTTTGGAGCCGATCAATTTTTTCAGGAGTTGCAGGGATATGCCGTTAGGCGTCACGCCGTCCCTGAGTAACTTCTTACCTTTCGCGGCACAGCTCTTACATCCAGTTTATTTTGCTCATAAGTGGTGTGAAAAATGAATTGATTGCGTAGTTGCTTTAATGCGAAAGCGTCAGATGGCGCATTGAGCGAAAAAGCCGGCGTCCGTCGTCTGTAGCCGCCTAAATTTCCCTTGGCCGCAACGCCACGTCACGGGCACGCCTCGATCTAGGAGGACATAAAATTTAGTTTTTTTTATTTCAAAATTTTTTTTATTTGCATCGGTAAGGGCAAATGAAAACGCCCCAAGCGTTTCAACGTGCTGGCGTCCCCGCGAGGAGTAAATAATTCGAAGGACTGCTCAGCGGCGTTCAATTGGACATTAATGCTTTCGCATTCTCAACTCATAAAAGTGCTTAGGTGTATTCGGATTTTTCCTATGTTCAACAGGGATTTTAACTATCACTGGTAGGGACTGGTAGTAATACGTGCAAGCTCCAGCGAAGCCTTCTGCAATCTCTGTTGCCACTTTTCTGCATCATTGGTTGATTGTTTAGACGTGGCTGGTCGTGGGGCAAGGCTTAAGCCTTTAGGGGGAAACGAAACAGCAACGTACACTTCTAAGGTGGAAGCGCACAGCTCATAACGGACACATTTTTCAACGGTCCCGCTTACCTTCTGGAAACCCTTAGAACGGGAATCCGGGGACTAAATAATAGACGAATGGCCTTCGTCACGCAACTGCGAGGAACGATGACCTGCGGACGGCTGGACGCAGCCCTTGCGGTCGCTGAATGGCTGCCTTGAAGTTCGCTGTTGGTCGCGAAGATGATTGTCACCATACTTTTTTTTTTTGCCCGGGCGGATCATTAGCAAAGGCCATGTTGCAGACTTATGACTCGTCGCTGTCGCCTGAGGAGGCTGGAGGGCGGGCACACAGTCTTGCCAGGCCGTGGTGGTGGCATGAGTGGGAGATTCGAAGCACAGCTGCCGCATACGACTTGCCAGGAGGATGACATCTTCGAAACTTAGGTGTAAGCTATCTGCCTCGAGGGCTTGTATATGGAAGGCAGCCATTCAAGCGCATGGTCCAGAAAGCAGACTGCACTGAAATGTCCGCAAGAAATTCTGTAACTATGATTGAAGAAGCCAGCTTCGCGTTTGAACCAGCGGATGAAAACTGTGTTCTTGCATCCTCGGCGACGATTAGCAGCACTAGGCAAGAGGAGTCTGTCGTAAATGTTTCGGATTTGCGGATGCTTCTTAATAACAGAGTCAAGCGTGTTATGGTACGGCATTTCCGTTCTTGGTTATCAGGTCAGTAAGGCCAATGTGGATAATCAGCGTTGATGTCGTTGGGGAGACGAAGTTCATAAGCGAAGCAATGTCAGCAATAAGCGCGTCGCCACGCTGTGAAACAAACGCTGGCGTACCTGCCTAAAGCTGGTCGAAATACTGATACAAATACTTCGTCTGGGAATCACCAACCATGACTGTAAATGAATTGGAAGTATATATATATATATAATGAAAGAAATGGAGGCGCACGTAGCAAAGCATAAACAAACATTGACCCGCAACGTTTCGGCTGGGGTCGCGCCATAACCGTGAATGCGACTGCAAGCACCCAGAGGTCAATTTATACATTCTCTCTTTAAGGGTGATGCATATTTAAGAAAAATGAAAAAAAAAAGCACATAGGGCGTTACGAATACAAACATGTGTACATTCACTCAAGTAAAAAAAAAAGCTTAGGTATTCTGTGAAAGCAAACACGCGTACATTCATTAGCGCTCGCAAGGGAGGGGCGTCAGAAACAAAAGATGTAAACACGCAGCCAGTAGAATGCAGTGGAGAGGGGTCACGTGTTAGAACAGAGCATGGGAGGGGCCGCAGCTGCCAGAAGAGCTTTTCTGTTGTTCTTTGTTTGAAGTTACAACTTTTGTGAAACCATGAAGACGGTCAGTACGCCATCAACCAAGTGGGGAGAGAGAGACTATAGCTGTATTTCATTGACTCAGCGCGTGCGTTTAGAACACTTAGGAGAACGCGGGGAGATCAGTTGTGGTTTGTGTAAACCCTGTCAATATCGTTTCTTCCAGTACGCTTCCCTTGTGTTAAGGTGCAAGTTCACAGAAATGATACTCGGGGTTGCAGCGATATCGCTAGGTAAGTGAACTGATTCCCTAAGAAATAAAAACAGCGTGAGTTTAGTACTCACCTTCTAGTGTGTGTATGAAATGGCATGAAGTAATCCATTTCAGTGACCTAAGTGTTTGTTGTAGGATTTATCATGCACAGAAAAACCGAGCATTATAGAGTATAATATAGATCATAAGAAAAATAAAATATCTGTTGTATGCAAAACTTTATGCAACGAATGTTTCATTTATGAGTGCTTGCTTATTACTATTACTTTTTGTGACTGTTGAATGCTTATTTGATGTTTCTACCTGGGCCGGTATTTTGTAGCGATGCCTTTAAAGTAATAGTGCCTTTTCGCGCTTATCGCGCTTTGTCAGTGGTCGGAGCGACGGTCCGCTCGCGTTATCAACGGGATCCGCCGGCCGTGAGCGGTGGATGATAAGACTAGAGTAGAATAAGTCATAATGCCTCGCTACAATATCGCGGCCCTGGTGCTCTTAATACTATATTAACAATATGCCAATTTTATGTTGCAACTAAACCTCCTAGAATTATGTCCTATGAGGGACGTAGGTATGCAGAGTGAATACATAAATAAGTAACTAAATATAATGAAAAGCTTTAGAGGTAGCTCGAGCCATGAAGCAAGGTATGACAGGGATAAATTTAAGGGAAAGACAGAAGTGTGAATTAGGCAGTAAAACGCGTTGCTGGTATTCTAGCTGAGGTTTCGGGCAGCTCGTCGATGCGTAGAACAGATAACCAGCACTATATGATAATAGCTGAATGGATACCAAGGGAAAGGAAGCAGCTGAGGGCAGTACAGATTTAGACGGCGTGATAAGTTTGAAGAATTTGCGGGCATATAAGTTCAGCTGACGCAAGACAAGGGTTGTTAGAGATCCCATGCATGGAGAGGCGTTGGTCCTCCAGGGGAGTTAAAATATGGTGATTATTACCATCTATGCTCGCTTTAATTGGGTGTAGAAAAACAACAGGATAATTACTAGTCCGCTACGCGCATTATTAAGTGGTGGCTGTGGTGTGACAGGGAAAGCTGGTCGCCTTTAGTAATTTTAACGCAGCTCTTTCAGCCTAGTGATTGCTAATGTGAGTACTTTTAAGCTGAATGTCTTGGATCAGATCGTTTTTCGAAAGAAGAGGTCAATGCCCGTTCTCCTAAATTTGGTGACAGATCTCCGTGGTATGACGAGTGCGAGCATCAAGAGTTGCTGCATATCGTTTAGGAAATGAGGGTTGTTTGCTGGAATCTTCAAGTCTCCCACTAGAAGCTCTGGGCGAGGTCTGTACGGCAGCAGTTTCACTGGTAAGGTAGGGCGTAACCTGTGAGGTGGTGGCTTTTTGGAGAAAAAAAAAACAGGAAACTACGAGAACGAGTTGATTCGATTCTTTAATTGCTCTACGCGCTGCTGCTTTCGCGCCACACAAAGCAGGACTAGCTGCCTTGGCTAGGGGTTAGGCGTTAACGCTCTCGATCTCGAGCTCGCTGAATCGCTTGGGTGGTGTTGCTGTTGTCCCCCTACACAAGTGCCTGAGGGTCCTGCTGTGTACATGACACTCCAAAATATGTTAGGTTTAGGGCCGGTTTGCCCTTATGAATGGCTCACACGGTTATGGGAGACTGGTATCCGCTGCCCGTGATGCGCGGAGGGCAAGACCATCTGGTGGAAGGCAAGGGAACCATGACCTTGCGTCAGGGCTTTCCGTCACCGTGCCCGAACTGCACTCTCTCATTGATGGAAGCGTACGCTTCAACCAATAGTAACATCATCTGGTGCGCTGCGAAGATCAGCCCCTGTAATGGGCGCGAACGCTGGGAATCTGAGCAACTTGGAATCGTTTGCTCTTCCTGGCTCAGCTGTCTAGCATTGGACGGTGCCAAGGGCGGGAAACTGAGCACAAGCAAAGAAAAACTAACGCTTTAAAAGTAACCAATTGCGTGCACAGAATAAGGCATAAATATATCAGCAACAAATATGACGTTTACGTAAGAAAATCTTCAAAGGCTAAGTGGTTTTCTTAGTGTATGCCTCACTAATGGAATACTTGCAATTTTTCTGCAAAAAGTAAGTGTGTTGGAGCTGATTGTATAGTGTTTAGATGAACACCGAAACACGAACTTTTTAGGGTATCTGCATTCGTACATGTAAGAATCGTCATGGGGGATGCTGCGATGTGAATTGTCTTCCATAATTAAATCACAGTTGTAACCTAGCCGATGAAGAAGAAGCGAACAAGGTGCTCCGGAAGACGAAGAAGTGTGGGGCTTTTTAGAGAACAGCAATAAATAGTGCTGACCGCCTTGCTGGCCTGCTCACTCGTTCTGTTACAACAGTGCTTGTTTCTCAGTAGCGAGGATGGTGGGAGGTTCCATCTGAGGACACGGATACCCTTGTTCAAAGCGGACAGTTGAAATCTACATTCTCCAGCACAAGAGGAAAGCCGCAAGCACATAGATGAGTCCCCATATATGAGTCCCAGGGTCCTCACGTGGCCATATTCCCAATTACTGATGACGCAGAATGCTTGTTCGCTTCATTGGTATAAAGAGAACAAGCGCGTTCAACATCAAGTGATCAAATTTATTTTACGAGGAGTCGATGGTGCGCTGACGTCTCGAAACTGAGAGGAAAATGCTCGCGTTGCAGTTGCAGTATTTTCCGTGAGCGTCCTGTTTGCATCGATTAGCGAACAGTGTAACGTTAGCACTTATGAGTTTAATGTGGTGGCCGTTATAAAACTTGATGTAAGTATAAGTTTGTATTCTTGCTGCAGTGCTCGTATGGTGGTATAACGGACTGCGCAGTCACGTCCAGACCACGCAGCACTCGCAGCAAATGGTGGAACCGAGGTTGCGGTACGGAAGGGGTGGCTGGAATGTTCCTGGGTTGAACGTCAGCGTCCCGGAGTTACCGCGCGAACGCACTTGTGCCACTGCTCGCGCATTCGTGGGCGTCTTCTTCCACATTTGGCTCCAGTGCCGCTCATCATGCCACCGTCCTCATGCTGCCCCTTGCGCACTGTTCGCGCCTTCGTCATCGTCTTCTTCCACAGCTACCTCCAATGCCGCTCATCATTCCAGCGTCCCCATACTCGCTCTCTCTCTCTGCGAAGGCGTTGATGTGTTGATGGCACTGGCGCACAGCCAGTTGATGCGCTGATTTCGGTCTCAAATTCTTCGTCTCAATATATAGCGAAATAAAAACACGATTAACTGAGAGTATACTGCGGTCTCTGAAACAGTGTCCAGCATTTTGTTTACATTTCCAGACGTTTAGTGCAACTAAAGTAAATATACATAATAGCCTACAATCATACATATTAAAATGTTTGCTGTGGCTTGGTTACACTTCGCTGGTTCGCGCTCTTCGGCCATACTAGATGTTATACGGTCGTAGCCTACGTGATTTCTCTAACGTGGCTTTCTGTGCTTCTTTAGCAGCCTGGCACATTTGAGTGCGGAAGCATCGTGGATATGTATTTTTCATTCACCGTCAAGGAATATGACGATCGGAGGGTTATGCAGCCCCACTCGAAGCCATGGCGGTGGGTGTGGCACACCCTTTGATTACTGACGTCAGGTAGTACGCGACCTTTAGGAACCAGCGGCTGACCGCCGCCATCGCGAATATTACTTTCGACATAGCTGCCAATAGGATCCTCGCCATCGTCCTATGTTTAAGGTTGAAGGCCTTCCACATTCAGTATGCGCCCCTTTTATCTGCTTAAAATTGCAACCAATTTCGCTAGTTGTGAATGTTGTCTCCAATTTGGCGGGAAACCACTAAATAATGAATGAGCGTTGAATAGGAGTTGAATAGGAACGGTGCACTGACTGTGAATGCAAAATACGCCGTAACCCTTAGTACAATACAACCTTTCTTGTTTCAGCCGCTTTCTTTGACCCCTGGGTCAGACTAAGATTGTCACCCACCGAATCAACACTGGCGACTCTTTGCCCATCCGTCGACCTTACCGTGTGTCCGCATCAGAGCGCGATGTTGTTCAAAAAGAAGTGGCTAAAATGCTTGCGAAAGACATCATTGAACCATCATCTAGTCCTTGAGCCTCCCCCGTCGTATTAGTAAAGAAGAAAGACGGCTCCTGACGTTTCTGCATTGATTATCGGCACCTCACCAAAATCACCAAGAAGGACGTGTACCCTCTTCCACGTATCGACGACGCCCTCGACTGCCTCCATGGTGCCACCTTCTTTTCATCCCTGGACCTTCGATCTGGCTACTGGCAAATTGCTGTAGACAACCTGGATCGCGAGAAGACCACTTTCGTGACCCCTGACGGCCTTCACCAATTCAAGGACATGCCTTTCGGTCTCTGCAACGCACCAGCCACCTTTGAGAGAATGATGGACACACTGCTTCAAGGATTTAAATGGTCGACGTGTTTATGTTACCTGGACGACGCGATAATTTTCTCCCCACTTTCGCAACACACCTTGAGCTGCTTTCGACCATTCTAGAAATTTTCCGACGAGATGGCCTCCAGCTAAATTCTTTGAAGTGCCACTCCGCTCTTCGTCAAATTACTGTGCTGGGCCACCTCGTTGACGCTTCCGGTGTCCGACCAGATCCAGCGAAGGTATGCGCTGTCACGCGCTTCCCGGTTCCACGGTCTGTCCATGACGTTCGTAGTTTCGTGGGGCTGTGTTCCTACTTTCACCGTTTCCTGAAAAACTTGAAAGCAATCACGAAAGCGGTACCAGTGCAGCAAAATAAAATTTCAGTCGGCTATTCGGCCTTTCTACATGAAAATCGGCTGCGTAAGGCATTCAGTACGCCCTTATTTACGTGCCAAAACGGGTACAGTGCCGTAAATGCATAAAACTGGTTCATGTCAGCTGAGTCTGAAAAAGTGATGTAACCTACAAACGATGTGGTCAGTCCCATGAAGACGAGAACTGCCAGGTCGCCTTGAAGTGTTGAAACTGCTCCGGCAACCCCGAGGCAACATCTGTGTCTTCTGTGTCCGAAGATTAAGAATGAAGCGAGTATTATTCACTAGATGACTCAGGGCCATTCTACGTACAGTGAAGCCACAACGCCTCTTCGCCGACATAGTCACCGTTCACAACGCAGACACCAAATATCTAGTAGAATGTCCTATCGAGGTGAATTGCCCCTTGCAGACCAGCATTCTGTCTTACCCCGTGCGCCGACCTACATCAGGTGTTTCAACCGCGTACTACGAAAGTGAGAGGTGATTATTCTTCGCAACCAGCTTCTTTGGACATTTGAATGGCATTCGCTATCCTCCAGACCCGTGTACTCCAACACACACAGCACCGAACTTTTGCACAAGAAAGAGAACAAACAAGCTGACGAGCCTAGTGGTGCCCTCAGCCAAAAAGGGCCCAAAACCAACTAGAAAGAGACAACTCGGAGCATGCTACAACATGTCCTGACCTGTATGCACGTAGTTGTCTGTGATATTGAAAGGCCGCTTGCTAAGTCCGCTACACAGGTGCTTGCCGTACTTTAACCGCCCATCGCGGCTCTACTGTAACAGCTTACGAAGCTAGGACTTTATGCATCTTCGTACGCCTCTAAAGGAGTGCCAGTTACCAGTTTATTGTTTTGATGCGTGCGGATGTACGACATGTCTTTAGGACTTTCCCTTGAGTCAACGGTCGATCCCTAGATAAGATATGAAATGAAGAATCTTATGGAACATTTCCAGGAAATTGAAGTGGGCCCTTGCCATTAGAAGCGCCGCAAAAATATTGGATCTAGCATCTCTAATCTGTCGTCATCATCATTCGTCCTGCCTTGACTTCCTCTTCTGGCCCCTGCACAGCGTAACAGTCTATAGCCCACTAGCTCAGGCCAACGTCTGCCGCTCCTTCAATAAAATCTCGCTCTCTCGATTTCGCTGTCGTTTAAGGACATTTTACCGCATTTTGACGACAGTATTTCGTAGTCGTCACATGTCTCAACATGTGATGAGCAACAGGCTGCTTTATTCGTATTCTGTTTAGCACGCTTAGTCTGCGTGCACAAGCTAAACCAGAGATATTAGTAATTTGTACGCAATCGTAGGTTCATCCAAAGCTAAATGGACAATTACTCTGATGCTTACATCGCACTGAGATCTGAATTTGCGCACTGTCAGCCATTCTGCGAGGTGTTCCGTATAATACAACAGCTGCGGAAGAATCCAAAACTTTACAATTTCGGCCACAAATAAAGGCATCTGCTGCAAGAAGACGGTCATTGCTGCATACTGTATATTATTCATCATGACTGGTAATCTCACGGAGGAAGAAGGCGCCGACCAGTGCGGACGTGGACAGATCGGCTCTCACTGATTTAAATGTTGTCGGTCTCGGATTTTCGTGGTTCCTGTGGCCAAGCTGCGGAGGCGTAGCCAGGGGGGGGGCCGATGGGGCTTCAGCCCCCCCCCCCCCCCCCCCCCCCCCGAAATTTTTTCGTGCTGGCATGCACCGCCGACCAAAACTGCCATCGACGCCGAGAATCATTCTGGATTTTGTCTACAATGTCTTTTTCACGCTTGAAAAGACATTTCGGCACGAACATTGCGAACTCGGGCTGGATTTCGTGACAATGCCCTTGCACCTGGAGTCACGTAACGTAAGGAGCCCCATCCGAGCAAACTTTCAAGGGCTTTTCGATAGCCAGCGGGCGCGTTGCGGCATCTCGCAGTGGCCGCGGAATCTGCGGAGCGCATGGATTTCAATTTCGAAGCTCTATGTATATAAAGTTCTCATAAACTTTTGACGAGAAAGGTGCACTGACATTTCCAAAGGCGTGCTTTAAAAGATTTTCAATTCTGGAATTTTATGGGGTTAATGTTATTATAAACTTGGGCCAACATGCGAGCTCTAGAGCCCTCGTGTCCAAGCCCTTCCAGAAATGGAAGCACGCGCTCGCAATCTTCCACACGCACGAAAATACTAAATATAACTGTGACTGTCAGCTAGCAGCTTATAATTTTCTCCAAACATTTTCACGAAGCGTGCCCAATGTGATCGATCAGCTGGACCAGAGCAGCTAGGCAAAGTAAAATATGAGAAAACAGAAGAAAGTAAACGGCCAAATATTGACGATTTTTTTTTGCGGGCGACAAGGTCTGGTTCTCCGTGGCCACAGGGACAGTGGCAATATGAATTTAAGCATAGCCCCCGCTGAAAATACAGGTATTTTCAGAGCGCTTCTTCCCATGCGAGCTGATTGTGGAGATGCATATCTGAAGAACCATTTGGAAAGTTGCCCCAGTAATGCCTCGTATTTAAGCCCAGATGCACAAAACCAAATTATAGAAATTTGTGGTGAAATTATCAAAGAAAGCCTAGATGTAAAAGCAGGCTGCTTCTCCATATTTCCTGACGAAACGACAGACATCCCTGGAATCGAACAGCATACTGTTTGTGCAAGGTACCTAAACAAGTATGCACCGGAATAGATGCCCATCTCTCATTGCGACTGCAGGTTCTGTGTAAATGTGTAAATACTGCGGCAGATTCTGGTCACCCTTCCAGTGACCACTGCCAGCGCAGAGAGAATATTTGTTAACAAGAGTTTACTCAAGGACTACTAGCGCTCTACAATGTCTGTGGAACGCATGGTCAGGCTGGCGCTTCTATACACCCACAGAGACGTCGGCATCAACGTGTCCGAAGTCATTGATCGCTTCGCTCAACTTCCCCGCCGAGAGAAGTTTGTCCTTTAGATAGCTAAGCATCAAAAATCAATGCAAGTAAAAAGCTCTGTTCCTTCAGGTCCATAAGCTCTGAATTATGAAAACGCATGGCTGTTCATTAGCTTTTAAAACCGCAGAAATTTTCGCCGTGTATTCTCGCAGTTAGCATCATGATCAAAATTATCATGCGAATACGAAAATTATGAGGACATCAATAACCAATTTTGACCGACCTTGCTCATTGAAAGCCCGGCCCACGCGGCGTTTGCCAAAAACACACTCGGATATTGGGTAGTTCAACTTGCCGCATCATCTGTGGCTTTCGTTTGTCCTTTTCTTTCCTTTTTAGCTACCTGCTTTTATTTCGTTTTTGAAACGAAGCAAAACACTCCTTTAATTTTGGGTGCAGAATAATTGTTGGCGTTGTGCAGGCAGTTAAATTACACATTTTCGTAGCTATTTCTGCATTATTCCTCTATTATTATACCCATATGGCGCTGTCGCAACCGCCGCATGGCCTGAGTACATATCACGATTTCTGCGATCATAGTTTTGTTCTTGCCTAGATCATCTGTCTTTCTGTGCGCAAAGTTTATGATCTGTGACTGCGCAACATGTTTATTTGTCTTGTTTGACGCATTATATACACTGACGTTTGCTGAAATACGTAGATTTATTGGAGACTTATACGTATTTTTAAATATCTTGTTGCGAGGTTTTGTGTATACAAGCAGTGAACTTTGTTTCCAGCGACTCTTTTTTGCCGTTTAGTGAGTTGTATCTTCGCATTTGTATATTCCATTCTATCTTCGCATTTCTAATGCATATTTTGCAGAACTCCTACTTTTATTTGTACTCACTATTGCGAGTATATCTCGGTGTAATTACAATACACGACCGGTTACAGCTGCTCCTGCGCAATCTATTGGAACAAGGGCAACGTCATTGAACTTTTTTTTCCTGGCCGTTCCATATGTACAAAAATGTAAACAAGGTTCTTGAATGACATAATTCATCAAAATATTTGTCCTGAATTTATTCATTAAATGGCCTTTACGTTTTTCATATCAGCTGCATACACTGCCTTGCTGGTTTCGAACTGATATAATTCCAAAGTTCGTGTGATATTTTCTTTACTTATTAAATAGACAAAGAAAAATGCGGCAGCATTGATATCAGTTATTTCTGCCACAATTTTTGGGACATACGAATATATTCTTTTATGAAAAAATACATATTTTACTTGACAGTGCGTAGCGTTCAATAATTCGTTTGCAGCATCTAATATACAATGGCATTGGCAATGCAGTTATTATTCATGTATTTGATCCCTCGACAAATTCTATAAGCAGGAGGCCGCGCTGCAACCTGAGCCCTCCCCCCCCCCCCTCCCCCCCCCCTCCCCCCCCCCGAACAATATTTCTGGCTACGCCACTGCCAAGCTGTACATCATTCAACGCAGTATCTTCTGAGGATCACGTCGATACGGTCCCTTTTTCTGTGAGTGGTCCTTTTGCCAAATTATTTGAACTTTTCCTGTGGACTACGCCGTGGCTCAGCTAACCCTAACCGGCTCAGCCTAACGTCGCCGGCGAGGCGCGGGTAGGCTTAGGCCTAACTCGACGAAGAGTGGCAACATGCCCGAAGTACAGATGGTGGAGGGAGAGGAAATGTCTCGCGAAGAAGCGAATCGCCCTGGTTGGACGACAGCGCTGGTCAAAAACAAGAAAGCTCGTGTAGAAACGCCAGTTTCGGCGGACAACGTATCGCAAGTGGGTTCGAAGGGAGGCTGCCGCACGGCAGCCTCGTCAGACGCGATGAAGCGCGTCGCAGCCGAATCGAGGCTCCCCCGGCTACCGAGGGACCACATACGAATTATCGTTAGGGCGAGTGACCGACTTGACGTCGGTCACGTCAAAAACAAGCCAATTTATACTCGAGCAAGCTCTTGCTATGGCGGCTGCTCGATCCCCGGCAGAGCCCGAGGGAAACATCGTTTGTCCTAACGTTGCCCAGAACATCCTCGTCGTTTCCACTCCGGCGAAGAAGAATGGAGACGCCTACGCAGGGATCCAACAGATTTGGCTAAGCGAAGGATCGTATAAGGTGGCGGCATGTATGGCGGCTCCCGATAACACCTGTAAAGAAGTCATTCGAGGAGTGGACGCCGATGTCAGCGAGGCCCAGCTCCAAACGATGATCGTCAACCAGTGAAATCCGAGGACCCTAGAAGCCAAGAGGTACCAGAACACCACTATGGTGGTCGTGCTTTTCGACGGCATGAAGATGCCGAACTACGTCATGTGTGGCGTCAGCTTGTTACGCTGCACGCTCTACAAGCGCCAAACCAACGTGTGTTACGCGTGTGGAGGCCTAGGTCACAGGGCCTATGTTAGCCCCGACCCAAACAAGAGGGTGTGCAGCGGCTGTGGACTCGCCTCCCCACCCGACTATCACCAGTGCTCGCCGAAATGTGCCCTTTGCGGAGGACCACATCCCATGGCGGACAGAACGTGCAAACAACGCTTTCAAGTCCCTTACGTCGTGGGACGAAGAAGACGGCGCCGAAAGCGTTCGAGCAGCTGGCCCAGGAGGGCAGGCCACGTGATTCCAGCGTGGCAAATGCTCCCAGGCAGGGGCGCTCCGTCTCGCCAACTGGCCGCCGGCGCAGCTCTTGCTCTCGCCCCAGAGGGCGCTCTCGCTTCCGGGTGCGGATACAGGAAGAGCCTACCTGGGCGGATTATGCCAAGCCGAAGCCATCGGGGTCGCCACCAAATGTAACGCAGGTAGCATTGCCTGAGCACAGGAAAGAGCACAGGTTACGTACGTTGATCCAAGAGAATCCTCGCCTGAATGCTGAGCTTCAACAGATGAGCGCTGACTGAGTCGTTCTGCAATTCTAGCTCCTCGCAGGGCGAGAGACAGCAGATGCTCCCACCAGAGGAGGCACAGGCGTGCTCGGGTAAACGTCCGGCCTCGCCCCAGCAAGGGGAGTGGGACTCTATGGAGACCGAGTCCAACAGCAAGGCTCTGGAAAGCATGCAGCAATCGATTAAACAACTTGCCGATATCATGACTACCCTACTTAAAATGGTGTCCTCTATTGGAAGTACGCAGGCAGAGCTAGCTACGGCACGCTCGCCTCGGAAAGGCCCGAGCATTGCAGAGTGGCCTGCAAGCGCGGTAACAGTGAACCCCATAAGAGAGTGGCTAGTTCAGAACAATAATCATGGCGGGAAACGCTAATCAGCTGGTCGTGTGGCAGTGGAACTGGGCTAGTTTCAAAAGGCGCAGGGCTCCGCTGCAGCAGTTTGTCGCTTCTCAAGCGGTCAAACCGCACGTAATTATATTACAGGAAATTCTCGGTGATGCGCTAACCTTCCCGGGCTATCGAGTCGTCTCGGTGCGCGAGGAGGGGAAGCGGGGTTTGGCAACTTTGGTCGCAAGAAAATGCTCCTTTCAGGAACACAAATTACACCTGGGCAAAACCAGCGCGGAGGTGAAGCAGCGTATTCATACTGAATGTCTACATGTCGCCGTCGGACAACCGGCACGCGTTCGCTTGAAGCGGTGGCTCTGGCCAACGGAGCCCCCATCGTGGTAGCGGGAGACTTTAATGCTCCGCACGACGCTTGGGGCTACCATAGGCAATCCCCCAAGGGTAGCAATCTCCTAAAGACGGTATCGGACTATTCGCTGGCACTGATTACGGATCCGCAATACCCGACGAGAACTTGCGTTCGTCAAGAACGTCGCCGGGGCAGGGTGGCAAAATTTACAAAAGAATCTAGGTAGCGACCACTTCATATTGGTTATAACCCTAACAGTCAATGCAGCTCCCCTCAGAGAATTTAATGTAACGGACTGGGATGTCTTTCAGAAATTGCGAAAGGAGGACCAGGATGAATACAACAGCTTAGACAGCCTCTTTGCAAGGCTCAAGGAGGATGCTACTGCTGCGACCAAGGTTGTCAAATTAGACCTGAGGGTTCATCGGATGTTATACGCCAAGAATTCCATCCTAGCCCGATAGAGGACGCAAGGACTCCATCGCAGACTTCGAAAAAAAATTTCGAAGCTCAATCTAGAGATTGAAGCATACTCTATTGAACTGTCGAAACAGCAGTTGAACGTAGTATGTTCTTCAGTTGACGGACAGATTAGAGTGAGAGGCAAATGGAACCTCCTCAAACAATTACTTGATGAGTCGCACTCCAAGGGTAATCAAAGATTGGCTATTGACAGAATCGTTCATAGCCAAAAGGCGAAGGAGACGCGGAATATTCTCGTTACCGGGGGGGGGGGGGACTGATTGAGGAGCTGGACGCACCTTTCACTGAACCTGAAATTCGGGAAGTCCTCCGCGAGCTCAACGGGCGCTCTGCACCGGGCCCGGATGGAATCTCAAATAAGCTCTTACGTAACTTGGACGGTAAATCCATCGAAAAGCTCACTGAGGAAGTCAATAAAATCTGGGAGACGGGGCTGGTCCCCGAATCTTGGAAGACGGCCTCGGTTGTGCTCATCCCAAAGCCAGGTAAACCTCTAGCGCCGGAGAACATGCGGCCCATCTCGCTTACGTCCTGCGTGGGCAAGGTGGCTGAACATGCGATTCACAATCGGGTATCCCGGTACATAGAGTGCAAAGAGCTATTTCCACACAATATGGTGGGATTTCGACCTGCACTATCCACACAGGATGTCATGCTCCTTATCAAGAGACAAATTATTGACAACTACACCAGGATACTAGAGGCATACTAGCTCTAGACCTGGCCAAAGCTTGTGGCAATGTCTCGCACTAGTTTGTGCTTGAGGCGGTCTCGGATATGGGGCTGGGACAACACTTCAACACATACGTTAGCTCCTTTCTCAGGGATGGCAGGGCTACGATCAAGATCGGTCAAATCAAATCCTACGAATTTACCTTGGGAGCGAGAGGCACCCCACAGGGGGCAGTCATATCTCCTGTACTCTTCAATATTGCAATGAAGCGCCTCTCGGAGCGACTCGCCATGGTGCGTGGGACTAACCATGCTCTCTACGCGGACGATATCACCGTCGCCCATATCGTCGCCCATATCACCATATCGCCGCCCTTGGACTCCTACTGGAGTCCAAGGGCGGCAAATCACACACTATAATAGCCCGCAACACCTCCAAGACGGAGAACATGCTTAGGCTCATACTCAGGGTCTCGAACCGCAGGGGAGGGCTGAGCGAGAGCAATCTCCTTCGGCTCTACCATGTGTTTCTCATGAGCCACATTAATTACGTCGCTTTGGTGCTGCACTGGTCCAAAGGGAAGAGGCAAAAATCGATGCACTAATGCGCAAAAGTATAAAGCGAGTTCTAGGCTTGCCTATCACCACCAGCACCGAGAAGCTCATACAATTAGGCATGCATAACTCACTCGCGGAGGTGATCGAGGCCCAGCAGATGGCTCAGGTCGTGCGTCTATCGTCCTCGCGGGCTGGTAGGCGCATCCTGGAATCCATAGGCTGCGGTCTTACGGAGACTAACCAGCGTAAAGTGACTCTACCATCCTCAATCAGAGGTACGTTTACGGTAGCTCCACTTCCAAGAAATGTCCACCCGCAATACAATGTAGGGCGCCGCATAGCTCGGGCCCGTTCATTATTAAAATCGGTTGCAGATAGTGGGGATCTCGCAGCCTTTGTCGATGCAGCCCAGTACGAGCGTTCCGATTGCTTCGCAGTGGTTTCTGTCGACCATACTGGCAAACTCCTATGTTCTGCCTCGGTTAGAAATGTTTCGGCAACGGTGGCTGAGCAAATGGCCATCGCTATAGCAATGAAGGACCCGTCGCGTCCAAATATATTCACGGACTCGCGGTCCGCAGCTAGGGCTTTCGCTTCAGGCTCGATCTCGCGGGAAGCAGCCGCCATCCTCGGCAGCGAGGGGGCTGCCGGGTTTCACACCTATAAAATTGTTCCCGGCCCACATGGGGCCAACGTACATCCCGATGTTCCCAACGCCAATGAATTTGCCCATGACCGTGCGCGAGGTTTCGCTCACCGCGGCGGTGCCGGCGGATTCGAAGGCGGGGACGCCGGGAGGTACAGGGACTCGCTTCTCACTTTCCACGAGATCTTGACTCATTATCATCCTTCGCGGAGGGCTTTTCCACCTCCTCACCCTAGACTCACTCGATCGCAATCGTCGGCCTTAGGATGCTCCAAACGGGGTCTTTCCCTTCGAGGGGACAGGATTTAGTCACTTCTCGCCCAACATCGAACCGCAATGTCCGGACTGCGGAGAGGCGTACTGCTCATTAGCTCACTATGCTCTGGCAATGTCCTGCGTTACGCGACACAGAGTTCAACAACGAAGAGGTCTGGGAGGAAGCCCTCAAAAGCGGCGACCTCTCGCTTCAACTTCGGGCTGTCCAGAGGGCCTGCGAGAGGGCGGAGGGCCACGGTCTTCCGGTCCCTGCGTGGGAGCGGCCCGCGACTGCTACCGACTCCCCCTGAAAGGGGGCGTCCAAACGCTGTTCCTCAGGACCTGAATAAAAGTTCTTTGTCTGTCTGTCTGTCTGTTTACGGCGGCTACGCAAACTACATTTCCTCAAGTTGTCAAGATAACACCTTGGAGATATTGGCCTGCAGCCTTTATTATATGCTACCTTATTATGCATGCATCATCGATTTCTATTTCCAAGTGTTGCGTGCTTAGAACAGGGCGGAGGTAATGTTTTTTTAGAAACGGCAGCTCGTCGAGTGGTGAATTTCCACATTTAGGCATCATGCATTTTTATGAACGAGAGCAAACAGTGCTCGGGCAGTGAACGTGCCAATGGACTCACGTTTTTCTCAACCATGTTGATCTGAATATATTTGGGCGTGCGTCACGACAGGCTCCACGCTTGCCGTGTGCGAAACATTAAGTCCGAACAAAAAAGGACTGTTCATATGCCAATATAAAAAAAAATATGGGAGGGGGGTTGAAAAGCTGACAAGAGAACAGTCGCAGGGAAAGGGCCACTTCCCTTGACAGATCAATGTTTCTCTTAGCGGGAAAGAAGGCAAAGTGACTATTTTATATAGTTCGTAATTCGTGAAAGTGATCCACTTTTAAACGTTTTTTTCCTTTCAAGTACAAGGATCGTTTTCGGAACTGTATCATGGAGCTCATTTCTGTCTCGGTTCATTGCTACACCCTTTTCGTCCGTCAAGACTTGCCCAGACAGAAGAAACATCCAGTGCTTGTTTTAAGTGAGAAAAACCAGTCGTCTCTACCGATTGCTCTCAACAGAGAGACTGAACAACAAAAGTCCAGCAAGCCGCAAATAACGACTAGCAGTCGAAATACGATTTCCCTACTAGACTGTTCTATTATTTCGGTGTCATTGAGAGAACTTTCAATCCTCCATCGTTCTTCTTTAGTGCAATATGCCGCTATTTTAATGTGATTAGCATTATTTGCCTACTTCACACGTTCTGACTCTATCTATCTATCTATCTATCTATCTATCTATCTATCTATCTATCTATCTATCTATCTATCTATCTATCTATCTATCTATCTATCTATCTATCTATCTATCCATCTATCCATCTATCTATCTATCTATCTATCTATCCATCTATCTATCTATCCATCTATCTATCTATCTATCTATCCATCTATCTATCTATCTATCTATCTATCTATCTATCTATCTATCTATCTATCTATCTATCTATCTATCTATCTATCTATCTATCTATCTATCTTACGCCGACCCAAAGGCTTAAGTTGTCTACCAGCTTGGGCCACTAGATAAGTTATCATGGTCGTTCCATTGTCGTCATTCCAGCTTCGTCATCCGGCTCTTGTCATGACGTCTTCGTTCCGTCTTTTATTCCGAACCAGTTACCCAGTTCCCTAAAAAAAAAAAAAAAAAAAAAAACTCAGCAATTTCGCCATTATGGACGGCTTTCTTACTGTTTTAGTTTTTATTAGTGATTAGTTAGGACGAGGTAAGTCGGAGGCTTGGTTTGAGTGGTGAAATAAATTTTATGCGTAAGTGTCAAATGACCCATTGAGCGAAATGCAGCTCCACTTACGTGAAACAAGGGGAGGTGCGAAGCATGCAGTGATGCACTGCTAATGGGCTCATACTGCCTTGAGCAATGGCTCATAATCCCGTAAACGTGGCCTCCCCATTACAACGACAGAAGAGAAGTGAAATTCTACGCTGGAATGATGAGCAGCAACGCAGCCAGTTGTGGAAGACAACGACGACCACGAACGTGTGAGCAGTGGCACAAGCGCGTGCCGAGCGCGAGCACGAGCCGCTTGCTTTACCGTGACGACGACGACAGGAGACGCCGACAGAAGAAAGAGCTTTTCCTGAGCCAACGCGCCGTTTTATTTGCGACTCGGCTCGCGGCGCCGGAGAAGCGCCGGTGGGAGAGCGCGTGATTGCGCATCCGACCGCGTGAATGCGCGTGATTTACCGTGACGACGACGACAGGAGACGCCGACAGCCCGAGCGCATAAGGTGCTTCCTAATAGCTTGGGTCGCTAGGTCATGATGCTGTCGGGGTCATTGCATCGTCATCATTCCAGCTTTGTTATCCGACGGTCGTCATGCCGTCGTCGTCATGCCATCGTAGACATATAGTTTTCGTATTAGAGTCGTTTTCATGCTCTCGTCGTAACTCTATCATAGTCACAGTCTTCGTATTACAGTCATTGTCAAACACTCGTCTTCATCCCATTGCATGTATACCGTGTCATACCATGGTCGTCATTGCGTCATCGTTATACTGTCATCGTCACTGCGTCGTCGTCATGCCGTCGTTGTCATAACATCGTCGTGGTGCCATCGTGGCCGTTCCATCGTCGTCATCCCACTCTCGTCAGCCCATTGTCGTCATAGTGCCCTGAACACTCCATCGACGTCAATCCTTCGGCGTCATTCTATCGTGATCGTGCTGTTTACATTCAATAGTGATTAAGCCGCTATTTTAATGTTATTCGTCTTCATTTCATCGTGGTAAGCGAGTCACTGTCATGCATCCGTTATCATACCATCATCGTCACGCTGCCGTGGTCGTGTCATCGTCGTCATTCCAGCTCCGCCATTTGGTTGTCTTCATACCGTCGTCATCATGCCATCGTCGTCCTACAAACGTCATCATACGATTTTCCTCCTGATATTGTTGTCGTGCTGTCGAATTTATACCATCGTCATCTCATTTTCGTCGCTGTGTATTTGTCATACAGTCATCGTCACGCCGTCAAGCGCATGGGGGGCCTCGGCCTTTGGCAAGCGAGTGTACCAAAGTAAGCCAATACTGAATGAATTATGGAGTTTTACGTGCCAAAACCACGACTTGATTGTGAGGCACGCTGTAGCGCGGGACTCCGGATTAATTTTAACCGCGAGTGCATCATTAACGTGCACCCACTGGAGGGGACACGGTCGTTGTTGCATTACGCCCCTATCGAAATTCTGCCGCCGCGGCTGGGATTTGATTTCACGACCTTGTGCTTAGCAGCCAACACGATAGCCGTTAAGCCACCGTGACGAGTGAGGGCTAAAACTGGACACAGTGTATGCCGCATATACATGTATAGGAGTGGAAGCAACGGAAGTCTCAGAATGAGCACTACTGATTTTAGTTAGACGTGGCTTCAAGAAAGAAAAAGTCGCAGTTGCGCCCGGAAGGTGTAGCATCGATTGCGATATCAAATTAGTAGACATCTATACCAAGTAAGGATAGTAGTTTTATCCGCCGTGTAAAGTTGTAAATATTCGCTTATTAACTAAACAAACAAGCACGGTGTGACGCGCGCACAGGTAAACATGAACACCACTCGCTTGAGGACCGCGGAAACCCGTCGAAGCGCTGGAGTGAGAAAGCGCGCCAGCGGCTGCCAGCATATTGACCTTCACGCTGGCTCTCGCTTCAACGCGAACTAAACGTCGAAAGCACAGCGCATGCGAAGCTGCCGGCACTCGGCGCATGCACTTTGTACCCATCGCAGATCGCTTTGAAGTTGAGACCCCCGCGGGCGCACACTTCGGCCACATCACAGATCGCTTTCAAGATAGGCGCCTGCGCGGCAGCTCTGTGCTCAGCCGCCGCAAGAGCAGAACGCACCCCCCCTCCGTCTCCGTCGCCACCTCCCCGTGCCTCGCGCGCGAACGAAGACCACGTGCGCTTCCAGCCGCCTTCCTCTCTGGTGTGCGCGATATTAAGCTGCGGTTGCCGGCTCACCCTCCCTAGCTTTCACACGCACACAGAGCGTATGGTGCGCGGCGACGGTTTTATTGCCGTTGAACTTTATACAGAACCTCACGGCGACGACGACGGCAACGGCAAAAAAGTGCTTGGAGTGTCCATAATATTGCTGTTGCAATAATACGGCTTGTTGCCACAATCCTTGAATGCTAACTGCATCACCGTCGACAGTCATCGTGAGATGGGTTCTTTTCTATATTTCTTCTTTTTGATTTTTATGCGCATGCGCTCACTTCGTTCCACGCTTCTAATTTTTTTTCCTTTCTGGTGAAACGAAAAATTTTGCAGCTCATTGCAGACCCGAGATGCAAGATTTAACTGCCACCATATTGCACAGATGCGCAGAAATATGTATACTTGCATAAAAGGCAGGCCTCAACCGGGGGATCCCATTCGGTACGGCTTCTTCCAGGGAGCAAAATGGAATTACAACGAATGCACGGAATCATCCAAATTATGGTGACGACAAAAGTGAATACGATACTGCCGCTGCTGTTGTTCTTTCGGTAACGAAAAAAGAAGGAAATCCCGCATATGCGGCTCGCATAAAACTGCGGGAGGCGTAGACCCGAGCATAAAGCTCGAGTCGATAACGCCGTCTGATGCAGTGAATGCATACGCACGCGAAGTGAACTTTAGGCCAAAGCCTCATGGCCGCCTGCTCATTTTTGGTGTGCAAGCATCATGATCATCATCATCATCATCATCATCATCATCATCATCATCATGAGCCTATTCTTACGCCCACTGCAGGGCGAAGGCGATCTCCAATTTCCCCTGCCTTGCGCTAGCTTATTCCAATTTTCACCTGCAAATTTCCGAATTTCATCACCCCACCTAATTTTCTGCCGTCATTGCTAGCACTTTTCATTTGACACTCATTCTGTCACTCTCATGGTTCACTAGTTATCTACCCTACGCATTACATGGCCTGCCCAGCTCCATTTTATTGCGATAGCAATTATATGGACACTCCAAAGCAGATTTCTGCCGTCGGCGTCGCCGTCGCCGTTGCCGTCGCCGTCGCCGTCGCCGTGAGGTTCCGTATGACGTCAATGGAGATGAAATCGTCGCCGCGCGCCGCCGAACGCTGTATGTGCGAGTGAAAGGGCGCGAGGGACGCGCGCTTCCACGGGGAGTGAACGCACGGCGGAGAACAAACGCGCGTTCTGTGCCGTGCTCCCTTAAGGGCTGCAGAAGTAGGCATCTCTTTCCTCCTTTACGATCACCATATATGTAGAGCAAACGCGCCTTCTTCTGACGCACGAAAGGCCGCGGGGGGGGGGGGGGGGGGGGGGGCAGGGAAGGGAGGCGACGTTTAGCTGCGGCACCAAGTGCCTATTTATATCAGAGGCTCCGGCAACAGTCACCAACGCCGCACGTATTTTGTGCGAACGCGGGCAAAACGCCGACGGCGTCGACAACAGTGCTGTGTGTTGCCGGTGCTGCTGCATGTCCAAGTTTGTACAGCGGATAAAACTACTATCCTTACTCCGTATAGCTCTCTACTAAGTTGCTATCGCAATTGATGCTTCGCCTTTCGGGTGAAACTGCGACAACTTTTTTGTTTCTCTACATGTCAACTGGAATATTGGTTTTCCCAGTTTGCTATGTGATCCACACCGCTGTCTTTTCTCTTAATGTTACGTCTAACATTTTTCGTCCCATCTCTCTTCATGCAGTCCTTGTTGTTTTCGAGTGAGTAGCATGCATCTGCCTGTATTGTTAACCACAGCATGGCTTGACGTTGGCCGGTGAGCTGCCTCAGCGCGTCATTATTATGAATGAATGATACGCGGCGCGGGAGATTACCACTTGCAGTTGCGTTAAGTGTGATTTCCGCCACTCGGATAGCTTTTCCTGTCTCTCTGTACCTCGCGCAGTCGATACGTGGTTACAGTTAGTTTCAGAGTGTGTATAGTAACAGGAAGTAGAACAAGCAGACGCGACAGGGTTGTTGCGGTTATGGTCATTCCGAACTTGAGAAAGCTAACTACAGGAAACTACAGAAAGTGGTTGCCACAGTGACATGGTGCGTACATGGTGGGGCTTAACTATGCTTCGTGTCGTTAACCGCAAAGACCCAAGCATTCAAGTTAAAAGTACATAATGTTTATCTCAGTGTCTTTTTTTCTTATTTTTTGTGATTCCAACAACTGTGGTGAAGGGCGGCAAGAACTGAGACTCAGTGGTCAGAACATTGCACACGAAGCGCATGCTTGTTGCTGGCTTTGAAGTGACTGCTATCGGCTTTTTCCTGTTGCCTAGGTAACGTTGGTTGTGAGTAGTAGCAGGGAATCGGTAAGAAGGCAGAATTGGCACCGCACCCTCTTTAAAGGCGTGCGGTAAACTACCCGTTGAACTACGACAGTTCTTCTCTTCTAGTATGTTCACTGCTTGTGTATATGCATATGGGAGCTATCACTTGATAATGCGAGCCCGCATGCCTCAATGCAACACCTACCGACCGGGAGCAATAATTAAACAGCAAATAAATTAACGACCACCTATGAAACTAACAATAAATCCCAACGTCTATTTTTTGGAGAAGAGAGCACGGAGGGGCAAAAACATGCATTGTTCCTGTCTCTCCTGACTTTGTCCGGATGCAGCAGCAACAAACACGCGGAGAGTGTCCTTCAAGCAAAAGCACAAAATCGAGGAGTTGTACAGAGAAGGAAACTTAGGAAGAAATGGTTGTGCGGAAAGCGTTGGGCTCTCAGCAGCAAAGCGAATGTCTTGTGTTTCCTAATCCTGTTTGCCGAAACGCCACGCGTCAAACGTGGTTTCCGTTAAGGACCAACTAATTGCCAAGAATTATGACGATAACGCTGCGGGAAGAATTTCACGTGAAAGCAGTGGCTGAACCTCGCATACGCTGAACGGCATCTATAGGTAGGATGCAGAAGACATCACGAAAGGCCAGCAAGAAATAGGCGGCTGTCCCTTGAAACTTATTTCCTGGCTCATCGCAGGCCCAAAATATGTATCTACGGGGTTTCTCATAGGAACGAGGAAACCTGTAAAGCATAAAACAAATTAAGCACGGTACAATTAAGCATTTAGGTACTGCTAGGAGGTTTCATTACTAACAGTGAACGTTAAGACTACACAGAAAACCAGCACCCAGGATACAGAAAATCATATCGCGTTGATATATTCTGGCTAGCAGCTCCACAGATCTGCAAACAGGCATAGCCAAAAGCATACTAATACGGCAGCAGAGTACAGAGAATAGGTGCTGTCTTGATTAGGTGCTTATGTGCGGAATGTGACTATTAAAATTTCCTTATAGGCAAGCATGCATGCATGTCCCGCAAATGTTCTTTCCGGGGCAAGCTTTTCCTGTAGAGCGTGCACCGCCACAACAACGTGCTTTATGCGGCGAAGAGAACTCTCAAAGCAATGGAGATGAGCGCGGAAGTTTCCAGCAGCTTGCTATTTCTTGGCGGTGTAACATCCTGAGTTTTGTATAAAACCAAATATTTAAAGTGGTGCAAAAATAAAATAAAAAAAGAAAGGATATATTTGTTTGTTGGGACGAGTAGGACATGGGGATGTCTGGCGCTCCCACGACGTGACGTGCATCAGTGATCACGGCGGCACAGATGCCACATCGGCTGCTTC
Source organism: Dermacentor silvarum (assembly GCF_013339745.2). Classification (NCBI taxonomy): domain Eukaryota; kingdom Metazoa; phylum Arthropoda; class Arachnida; order Ixodida; family Ixodidae; genus Dermacentor; species Dermacentor silvarum. The sequence goes on from NC_051158.1 coordinate 35,969,742, forward strand.
GAAACTAGAGGAGCTGGCTGAGAAAGAACGTTTTAGCCACTGCAGGAAAGATGTCAGCAATGATGTTGTTCGCATTTCACCTATAATAAATCATAAACCCATCAAAAAAGAATTCAGAAAAAGATTGAATCGTTAGAAGGAATATCGCATGTCGCTGTAGGTAAGTCTCTAGCTGCATAGTGAATTTGTTGTCGAGGTGCTCTGAAAGCATTCGCATAACAACATTTGCTTTTGTAGTGCCATGTTCTTGGGCTGTGACCTAAAGCCCGATACGGTGCAAATAGTGATTTAGCACAGGTGTAGAGGGTTAGTGACAAAAAATAAAACGACAGGCAGCGCCGTGGAAACTTGCACAAAGGCGGGACAAACAATGTGGTGTCCTGTCCGCTTCATATCGTACTGATTTCTCTGTTTGGGCGTGAAACTGTATACGAAGCTTAAATCATGTAGATTTGCAATGTACACGAATTAATCTAATTTATTTGTTTATTATTTATTTAGTCTTTATGTATATTATCGGCCCGAAGCCACTTATGGAGTGCCGTAGGGTCGGAAGCACGTCACATTACATTCATTACCACAAACAGCATCTGGAAATACGAAGAAATACAAATGGTGAGGACAGATTGAAACGCCGAGGAACAGGCTGCGCGCCATCCGATTCACGGACGGACCACACAGCTGACATATCACAGTGTAGCTTTGTATTTCAGATAAATTTGTAGCAGGAGACGAAGGGATTTCTCTTCTAATATCCAACGTCTTGTGGGAGAGAGATGCACGTCCTTGTGTGTAAGGCGATCTTGCACTTCAGTTCATATATTACCATATGTTCCGTGTCAATTCGGACAATCCTTCAAATAATAGACAACTGCGCAAGAGCTTGACCGTGCACACGCGGGCTATAATGTGCGCAAACTGCTGCAGTTGAGGCCAACAAGGGCTCCTAAGGCCAAAAAAAGAGTAATGACGTTGTGGCCTACACCGAACACCGCCAACCACTAAGGCGCTTGACAGAACTGAGCAGCTCCCTTATCACATCCGATTTACGGTCATGCCCACTTTATATTACTGAATCTAAGTTACTATCACTTCTTACATTACACCAAGCTCGTTTGCTATATGCGTACGGATTGATCATTATGGTTTTAAATTCCAAGCACAACCCAGAGGCTACAAGAAACCATGGTTGAAGACTGCTGATTAGTTCTGCTTACCCGTGTTTTTTATCCAGTAGCCAATTCATGGTGCATGAGTGTTCTCGCATTTCGGCACCATTATAATGTGGTCGCACTGAACTGAAATTAAAAGCATGATAGTATGCATAATAGCAAAACATTCCAGTCGGTTACCCATAGTGGCTAGTGCTTCTCGACCACTGCCGCTGAAACCTGAAACTCCAAATGAAAATATAGTTGTATGCCCATGTACCACTGTTACTTGTGTCTGTTGCATCATATTTTTATGAAGCACCGCCAGAGACGAAACTGAAGACAGTGCAGAAGACGACGATGCTATCTGATTTCACGAGGACACCATTTCATCTTGTATGACATTGAACGCGTTGTAAATCGCCGGTTAAATATATTTTAACTCTATTCTCCCCATAACATTTTGGTGGTGGTTGGTTGCGGGCTTGATTTTCAAGCCGCAAGGCGGATGTACGCAGCGGACGCTCCTTGGTTGCATCTGCAAATGCCAGCTGCAATATGTAGTCAAGTCGGATATAAACACCGTAAACGTGCTAAATGGTTCAAGGTAACTGCCAAAAGCTTGCCTGTTACTTTAGAAGGGCAGTTGTTAGTCCCTAACAACAGACCAGCCACTAAGCACGATGACTCGACTATTCAAAAAGGGCGCTCGTACTGTCATAGAGGTTGCGTACGGCGAGAGGAATTGTAGAAGCGTTGGCACCTGACTAAGGCGCTCTTCCCCTAATTCTCTACATTTCTATACAAGTATCCATCATTCAAATGTCACTTCATCTACCCATTGTTATGCGTAAGTTTCAGTAGTTGTAAACTCTGAGATAACCTTCGTAGTTATTTTCTTAAACAAGATATTGTCGTTAATGTACAAGTAACAAGTAAACTATCTTGAATATAGATGGAAAAGTTCAGCTACCAGTTCTGCTGTTAGACTTTAAAATGAGAAGCCTTAAACAGCATGATGGAAATACGACCATCCATTACTATCATAGATTTATTTTGAGCGTAACTTCGTAAAACATTTACTTCTTTTCATGAAGGTTGTTACACTAACAAAGTGGGAAATGTATCTCAACTGATTCAAATACAGCCGAACTTTGATTATTATCACAAGCTAGCGAAATATCGGTATCTTGTCAGGAAC
>NC_051158.1:35972193-35991623 GCF_013339745.2 Dermacentor silvarum
AAACATTGGTGAACAAGCACATACATTGCTTCCTTCATCACGCCTACATCGGCATATTCACGACCATGTGGGTTCTTCAGTATGTGCGGAGTGGATCTGTTAAATTTAACTGTGGTATCAAAATATTCGTGGGCACTAAACAAGAACGCGACTAAAATCATGTTGTCGGCCAATCTGTGGAGCAGGACCAACTATATTTTTTCCTCTATTATTCAATAGCACAGTCAGTCAAAATTAACTAAACAACTACAAAAGTTCTGTAAGCATACTGTGACGGCAATGATCATCATGCGTTACTCCCAAGCGAAGACTCATGCCAGTCATGTACACAATGATCTTGTAGCGGCTGCGGATGCGGCGATTGTTAACGCGTCCGTCGAATACTGCTGGCGGCGCGCCCTCATCACGGCAGCCTTGGAGGACGCCAGGTAGTTTCAAGGGCACTGTCTCTGCCGCAGAGCAGTAGTTTCTTCGCGTACATGTGGCCGTCTCGTATAGTCAAATGCTGTCCTTACAGCTTGAGGGCAACGTTATATGCTAGTTACTGTCATGCTTCGCCCTTCCGGTAAAACTGCCAACTTTTGTTACCATATTTTGCTATGCGACGTGTCCCCCCCCCCCCCCCCCCCCCCACCAGTTGTCCCAAAGAACTACTTGGCGTAGGCGGGGGCAATGTATGCGGGCGTCTATTGCGTGGTGCGTAAGCCATGCGCTTTGCGTTGGGGACCCTTCGTCAATCCCACCATCGGACACACAATTTTGATTTCTTTTTGCCTCTTTTTGCCTCTTCACCCGTTTCCTTGGTGGTCGTTGGTGTTTGCAGTTTCACTGACAATGCACATGCTCTCGCGCAGGCGTCTTGCGAGACGCGTTCGTCGCGCGACGCCAACCAGCTTATAGAGACGTACGTACTGTCGCGCGAGAACTTTGGGGCGTCCGAAGATTGACATGCTGTACAGGAGCGCTCGGAAAAGGGCAGCCTTCGTCCTGTTCGCCCATCCAGCCGCCTGTTTCCCTGTGGCTGCTTTGGGACGAAAATGATGTCAGTTGCCTCCATGCCGGCGCTCGCACCCATGTATACAACGCACTTGTGACTAATCGCATGTATAGCCGCTTGCACTACCGCTACGGATTCCCCGCTAAGTGCTTAGTGCTCTATAATTACACAATGAAGCAACAAATGCTATCTAAATATTGTCACTGCAACAACACGTGCACTGAAGCTCGTCAAACTTTTAAACAAGCGAATAGTTTACTTGAAGCGTTCGGATATTGGCTTAAGGTGGCAATAATCATCGACGGTTTCGCTATAATTTCATTGAAAAAAAAAGAAGTGAGAGTTACTGTCGAGAGGAAGAGGCGCTTTTTATGCAGCACTTTAGAGAGCGCAGCTCAGCGCTTTGGGCGAGGGGACCCAAACGAGCCGAGAGGCAGCATACTCACCTAGAAACCGAGAGGAAAGTGCCTGGTAGGATGCAGACAATGCTTCGCTATAAATGCTGCAATCAGGCGTACAACGCATAGCGCTAAACTGGGTACGTCATTTCTGAGAACAGAGAGCCTGACGTCGTTGTGAAACAGCAGCTCGAAACAAAACTGGCCTTAGCATAGTGTTTGCTCCGCCGATCGGTGACGCAAAGAAATCTACGGACTTAGCAATACAAAGCCTAATTGTTAACTCTTCAAAGAGAAATTTGTAAAGCTTGTTAAGATCTATCTGATTCACATTTATCTACATTCCGACCTATTCTGCAACCATTTTAACTCCTCAGAAAGCAATCCCATGAATAACGAAAAAAAATAAAGAAAAAATCTACCCTGCTACGTGTTTGAGCACCAGGGTTGTAGTCAGGCTGCGTGTAAAGAAACAACCACTTTAACCGCAGGGGCGTCTGCGCAAGCAGGCGTTTGGTGAGTTGCGCCACCACGTACCCGAGCACACGAGGGTTGGACCCTCCCGCGTGTAGCCGTGCGCGGCTTAGCCGTGTCCGGGGAAAAGAGGATCCTGGGGGTTGAGCCGATGCCGGGTGTTTGGACCTTTACGGCCCCTCGGCGGAGGCAACACGCCCCTTTGGCCTCGGCTTCACGTAGACGGCACCTCCGGGCTGACCCACCCGGGGGAAATCGGTAGTTGCCTTTTCCTATCCTCCTCTCCAATCTTCGTCTTTCTCTCTCACTTTTATTCTTTCCTGTCTTCTCTTCACTTCTTTTTACTTCCGATCTTCCCGGCAGCAAGGGTTAACCTTGTGTGCTACAACCAACCTTGGCTGTACATATTTGGTTATAGCGGAAACGTACAGTTGGCGTCCGCAGGACTTGTTTATTATAAGACTTGCGGCGTCCCCTTGTTGGGCTCCACGGTGGGTGACTGGCGTTACTGCCGAAAACTGAACATTTCCTATGGACAGTTCCTTCCCAAAACTCCCTGATCGCCCTCAGAAACGAGGGCGCACCGAAGAAATATTTAAATTTTTTGGCCGTCATACTGAAAATTTTCCCCGCTATCAAGTCATTCACTCTGAGAAACCAGGAAAGACAACGAGAATGATCTCGCCTTTCCTCGTTTCCAGATGTCTAGCTCAGACAATTGGCCCAGGCTATAAGGCGTCGAAACTGGCAAGTGGCGACCTCCTCCTCGAACTCCATGACAAACAGCAATATCAAAAACTAAGTAACCTAGTGTCTTTCGGGGACATACCAGTTTCAGTGACCCCACACCGCACCATGAACACCACTCGCGGTGTTATTTCCGATGATGATTTGATGGAGATGACCGAAGCTGAACTTTTGGAAGAATGGAAAGAGCAAAATGTTACCAACGTAAAACGAATCAAACTAAGGCGTGACGGCAAAGAAATTGACACTAAGCACATAATTCTCACATTTGGTTCGAGTGTGCTGCCAGAAACTATCGAGGCAGGCTATGTTAAAATCCGAGTAAGGCCGTATATCCCAAACCCTCTCCGTTGCTTCAAATGCCAAAGATTCGGCCACAGTTCGCAGAACTGCCGAGGCCGACTGACCTGTGCTAAATGCAGTGCACACGAACATATATCTGACTCCTGCGAAAAACGCTCTACACTGTGTAAACTGTGATGGGGAGCACGCCGCATACTCGCGGTCTTGCCCATCCTGGAAAAGAGAGAAAGAAATCGTGACAATTAAAGTAAAAGAGAACCTATCATTCAAGGAAGCACGGAGGCGGGTATCGTATCTGCCAAAGAACAGCTTTGCCGAATTGGCGCGTCAGGGGGCGGCGTCACAACGGCCACCGGTTGCTGTCCAGCCCACGCGTAGTGAGCCGGCGGCAACGCCGTCCGCCCCCTCGGCGGCAGCAGCTAGCGCTGCTCCGCCAACTCTCAAGAAGGGGCCATCGACCTCCGGGCTGGTGGCCTCCAGGGCCTCGTCCCTCGAGGCGAGGCCTTCCCGTCAAACCAACCGCTCGCAAGAGCGCGTGTCCAGCGCCTCGCAAGAGGCGATGGACACAACAACCAGTGAGACGGCGCCGCGAGCGCCTAAGGAGCCGCGAGAATCTCGCGATCGCTCCAAAAAAGAAAAAGCCCGCATCACAGGGCCCGACAAGGGCTCTGTAAGTTAAGTTAGTCTCTTTTAAACACACAGCACAAAAAACACTTTCAACATGAATACACAAATAATACAATGGAACGTCAGAGGACTCCTACACAACCTCGATGACGTCAAAGAAATCCTACACAGGTTTAATGCTAAGGTGTTGTGTGTTCAAGAGACACACCTCAAATCTACACAATCCAACTTTCTCCGGCAATACGCCATTTTCCGGAAAGATCGAGACGACGCTCTTGCGTCGTCCGGTGGTGTTGCAATAGTTGTGGACACGTCCGTAGCTTGTCACATGTTCCCCTTCAGACTTCCCTTGAGGCCGTGTCAATTCGGGCAATTCTTTTTAATAAATTGGTAACTGTATGTTCTTTATACATACCCCCAAACTATATTCTCGGAAAAACAGATTTTTATAGCCTTATTGACCAGCTTCCTGAACCTTACATTCTCGTGGGAGACTTTAACGCTCACAACACGTTGTGGGGAGACTCGCGATGCGACGCGAGAGGTCGCCTCATCGAAAATTTTCTACTGACCTCTGGTGCCTGCCTTTTTAATAAGAAGAAGCCTACCTACTATAACGCCCAACACGAATCGTACTCATCAATAGATCTAGCAATTGGATCTGCTTCTCTTATGCCTGACCTTGAATGGAATGTCATTAACAATCCTTTTGGAAGTGACCACTTCCCTGTAACTTTAAACTTAACAACGCAGCACGATAACCCTCCCAATATTCCTCGATGGAAATTAGCATCGGCTGACTGGGAGCATTTTAAAGATTTAACTTATTTACAACGAGATTTTATAAACAATTTTAGTATCGACGATGCTGTTGCATATTTTACCGCTTTTATTATTAATGCTGCTGAAAAGTGTATCCCACAAACCAATGGTGGTTCACTTAAAAGACGTGTCCCCTGGTGGAACGAAGACTGCAGAGAGGCGCGAAAGAGACAGAATAAGGCATGGGGCATATTGCGTAGATCGCCAAGTGCAGAAAATCTAATTGAATTTAAACGCATTAAATCACAGGGAAGGCGGACACGACGTCAGGCAAAGAGAGAAAGCTGGGTGAGGTTTCTATCGTGTATAAACTCATACACACAGGAGGCAAAAGTGTGGAACGGCTTAAAAAAGCTAAAGGGGCACCAAATTCATCCGCTGCCTCTGGTGAATGATCAAGGGAATACCTTGCAGGACCAGGCAGACTGTCTTGGGGAGCACTTTGAGCATGTGTCAAGCTCAATCCATTATTCGAAATCCTTCCTTAAATACAAACAGACAGAAGAATGCAAGCCATTTATACGCAAATGCCGACAGAACGAACCGTATAACCGTCCTTTTAATATTGCCGAGTTGAGAGCTGCCTTGATCGCATGTAAGAGCTCTGCACCGGGACCCGACAGAGTCATGTATGACATGATTAAGAACGTACACCCCGATGCACAACTGACACTACTCGCACTTTTCAACACTATTTGGGCTGCATACCTTCCGTCCGCATGGAAAGAAGCGATTGTGGTCCCTGTATTGAAGCAGGGTAAAGATCCTTCCTTGGCGGCAAGTTACCGTCCCATAGCTCTCACAAGTTGCCTGTGCAAGCTATTTGAAAAAATGGTTAATCGACGACTCATACATTTCCTTGAACTGAACAAATTGCTTGATCCCTATCAGTGTGGCTTTAGAGAAGGGCGATCCACAACTGATCACCTTGTGCGCATTGAAGGAAATATCCGGGACGCATTTGTGCATAAACAGTTTTTCTTATCGGTATTCCTCGATATGGAGAAGGCATACGACACAACATGGCGTTACGGAATCCTGAGAGACTTGTCGCGAATGGGCATCCATGGCAATATGCTAAGCGTAATAGAAAGCTATTTGTCTAATCGTACCTTCCGTGTCAGAATCGGCAATGTATTGTCACGTCCATTTATACAGGAAACTGGTGTACCCCAAGGAGGTGTGCTCAGCTGCACACTCTTTATCGTTAAGATGAACACACTCCGTGCCTCATTACCACCGGCTATTTTTTATTCCGTGTACGTAGACGACATACAACTAGGCTTCAAGTCATGTAACCTCGCAGTGTGCGAGAGACAGGTACAGCAGGGCTTGAACAAGGTGTCCAAGTGGGCAGACGAAAACGGGTTTAAGGTTAACCCCCACAAAAGTTCTTGTGTTCTTTTCACAAGAAAGAGAGGCCTGATCCCAGATCCCTGTGTAGAACTGTATGGACAGCAGATACCTGTGAACAAAGAACACACGTTTTTAGGCATCATACTTGACTTCAGGCTAACTTTCATTCCCCACATAAAATATCTCAAAGGAAAATGCCTAAAAACAATGAACCTAATGAAGATTCTATCTCACACAACATGGGGCAGCGACAGGAAATGTTTAATGAATCTTTACAAGAGCCTCATTAGATCGCGACTGGATTATGGTGCTGTAGCATACCACTCTGCTGCCCCAAGCGCGCTAAAGATGCTAGATCCCATTCACCATCTAGGTATCCGCCTGGCCACTGGCGCGTTCAGAACAAGCCCCATTGAAAGTCTATACGTCGAATCAAATGAGTGGTCACTCCATCTGCAGAGAACATACACCAGCCTCACATATTTCCTTAAAGTCCACTCTAATAATCAGCATCCGTGTTTTAGTACTGTTAATGAGATGACGTGTGCTACACTTTTTCGTAATCGTCCCTCTGTAAGACAGCCCTTCTCACTGCGCGTCAGGGAGCTTAGCGAAGAAATGGATATCCCACTCCTCGAACATAACTTATTGCCTTCAGCCAAGCTGTTACCACCTTGGGAGTGGCAGGTAGTAGCATGTGATATATCATTTGTAGAGGTTACAAAGCACGCTTCAGAGGTCGAAATCCGAATGCATTTCCTAGAATTACAGTCCAAGTACTCGTGCACAGAATTTTACACAGATGCCTCTAAATCGCATGTCGGAGTATCTTATGCAGCCGTCGGTCCGTCCTTCTCGGAATCCGGCGTACTCCACCCCGAAACAAGCATCTTTACGGCTGAGGCCTATGCACTATTGTCAGCTGTGAGGCATATAAGGAAATCTAAACTCCAAAAATCAATCATATTTACAGACTCTCTAAGTGTCGTATTCGCTTTAAAGTCACCCTGTAAACAGAAAAATCCTATACTCATTGAGCTCTATTCCGTACTGTGTAGAGCATATGTATCAAACCAGCATATCATTATATGCTGGGTGCCTGGCCATAGAAGCATTGAGGGTAATGTGCTAGCTGACCGAATGGCTACGTCAATAACATCGCACGCTACTAATCCTACAGCTGCTGTTCCTGCAACAGATTTGAAACCTTTCTTGCGAAAGAAACTGCGAAGCCACTGGCAACGCTTGTGGGATGCTGAAACAAGTAATAAACTTCACATGATTAAACCACAGTTAGGTTACTGGCCTTCCGTAACGAAAACCCGGCGAACTGATGTCCTATTCTGTCGTCTCAGAATAGGACACACGTACGGCACCCACAATTTTCTATTGAATGGTAATGAGCCTCCATCCTGTGGTAGATGTGGCGAGAGGCTTACCGTCCTCCACGTCCTCCTGGAGTGTCGGGAAGCCGAAAGAGAAAGAAAGAAACACTTTCCTTTCGCATATCACTATTGTGTCCCCCTACATCCCGCTATGTTTCTTGGTAAAGAACCACTTTTTAACAGCAAAGCAGTCCTCGCATTCTTGAACGATGTTGTGCTACATGTTATTAGCCCAATAAGTTCGTAGCGCATCCTCTTTCCAGAGGATGTTGCTGTGATAGTTTCTTATAGCACATGCCTCCAGGCCCTTGTGTCTCAAGGGCTCTGTTTAGGCACTTGTGCTTCTGGCCAATTCTTGCATCTGTGATATTTTGTGTCATATCATTCTCTCGCAAAGCATTGTTCATGTCTACAGTACACATCATTAGTCATTGCCATAATCTTATTACGTATAGATTTTACGCACTTTACAGCGACTGTTTTTAGGCCCCTTTACAGCCATGTCACATCTAATTTTCATATAATTGACTATTCATATACCATTAACAAGCCATTACCATCGTCTTGGCGCTCTTTGGCCACATCTGGCCCTTGCGCCAATAAACCACAATAATCAATCAATCAATCAACCACTTTAAGGTAACCCGCTGGTACCGAGAAAGTGACAGTACAGCCACAATAATTTAAGATACGTTCTTTTGGTTTTCACTATCACAAATAGCCTCGCCTTTTGCTAACAGCAGTGCGACCTTTGCTGCATTAACACTTTCTCAGTCGCAGCGCGCTAGGTTGAGAGCTACTTGTTCGTGCATCACACGTTTGATAGAAAGGCGATCATTGTACGTGCAAGCGCGTACTCACATGTGTTTCTAGTGCAGTTATATCTTTCGCATGCTGCTTCTTATTAAACGCCAAGCGGATCCGCTTTGAATGGTGACGATGAGCAACGTGGAAAGCTGGGACCATTTCACCCAGAAAAACGAAGCAATGCAGGCTCGTATATGTGCTGTTTTCAAGCAGTGAAATGATATTGAAAAGTAAAGCGTGTCTTTCTTCGCATTGGCATACTTATAGCGTGTCTTTTTATACGCATTGGCTTAGTGGCTATGGCCTTGCCCTGCTAAGCCCGAGGTCAGAGGTTCGACTCCCAAACACGGCGGCCGCATTTTCATGTGGAGGAAATGCAAAAACACTCGTGTGCTTAGATTTGAGCATATGTTCAAGAAACTCAGGTGGCCAAAACTAATTCAGAGTCCCTTACTGTGGCGCGCAAAACCGCAGAATTTAATTTTGAATGGTGTTTTTCCAAGTCTGCAATAACGCATCTCTAAGGGACATCCCTGCACGATATTCTCGAGGAGGAGCATATTGCATCGCTAACACGCATTTCAACTGAAAGTGTGAGCGTGTTGTCTTTTCCGAGAGGATGTTAGGCCTCACCAAAGCTTCAGTAGCTTGTCTAGATAAATGTGACAGCTCTTTCGTCGACGGTGAAAGCAAAAGCAGTCTGCCGTTCGGCGCGTTCGTGATTCCTATGCGCAACGCACCGATAATATTTGCCGATTGCTTGCCGAATAAGTGCAAATAAGTGTAAATATATTTTACAACATTCCTTGACAAATAAATGTCCGTGAGCTCACTCTAGACAACAAAGAGCCACTCGTGTATAACGATTTCTCTTTTTCTTTTTCATAAGTAACAGGTATTCTAACAGTGTGGGCGAATATTGAATGTTCTCTTTAGGGAGTATTTTAAGCCTTTACCAGAGCTTCAGTAACCTGTTGATAAATAGAACAACTTTTCAGCCGACGGAGAAAGTGAGACAATCTGCCGTTTAGCGCGTCTGTTCACCCCTTTAAGTGTGCCAATGACATTTGATGTGGCACCAACTGCTCGCCGAACAGCTTGCTCAAAGTAATGCCCGCTGGCGCCATCTATAGAACGAGAGGATGGTACGGCGAGTACACCACGTTTCCAGATGACGCCGCTAGCTGCCGCATATGACACACCAACCAAGCTTCGCGTGTATTTCCGTTTCATCATCTCTACCGGTGCTCTTCATCTTATAAACAACCTGTACACGTCTCTTTACAACGGCAGCAAAACAGAAATAGGGAAATCAAACGCGGTCAGCATGATGGCTGTAGTCGGTTAAGCGTTGAATGTTGTTTAACTCATTGAACGGTCAAGACTGTAATAAAATTATTTATATGCAGTCTGGGGCTATGCTATGAGGCACGTCGTAATGGGAGGCTCAGGATATTTTTTACCATGTCTATTTACCGTGTGCCTAAATTTAGGTACACAAGCTTTTTTTTCCATGTCGCCCTAATCGAAATGGCGGTGATTGAACCTGCCACCTCGAGTTCACCATGCATAAGCACTGCGCTTGCGTGGTGGGTGGAGGTTTCTTAATAACAGCTCATAGTCGGCGGCAAACTCCGTCTAGTTCCTTATAGAGCAGCCTAGTGTGCAGCGAAGCGCTGAAATCCGCCCACATAAAAAAATCTTGCACTAAGAACTCGGTACTAAATAATATATCGGTATCATGTGTTGTCTTCAATGCGGTGCAGCCTTATTATTGGACGACAACAGCAGCAGAAAATGATGTACATATATCATTAGCCATCCCACTTTGAAAGGCGGTCTCCATAGTACAAACATTAGCACATGTCGTCATGTCCCTGCCAAGGCGGCCCCATTATGGAGGCGAAATGCGAAAACATCTGTGTACTTTGATTCAGGTGCACATTGAAGATCCCCGGGTGGTCCAAATTATTCCGGAGTTCCCCACTACGGCGTGCCTCATAATAAGATTGTGGTTTAGGCACATAAAACCCCGTAATTCTTTTTTAGCTCATATTATCATCTCATGCGTACATTTCAAGCATGCATGTCGAGCAGACATTTGACTCTTATCTAGTAAATGTTCTTCATCGCAACCGCTGCTGTTGTACGGCTTTCTGGAGAAAGGAGTTATTTGTCGCTTGAGCTTGATTTCTTTCAAATCAGAACTTTAAGCCTACAAAGAGAGTAGACATACAAGTTTTCATACTATTACCAGATCCCCCACTGAATGATGAATTCTACGGCACTATACGTGCCAAAACCACGATGTAAGTATGAGGCACGCCGTAGTGGGGGACTCCTGATAAATTTTGACCACCAGGGGATCTTTCGTCGCGTCGCCGGAACATACACACACACACACACACATATATATATATATATATATATATATACATACAGAGAGATAGAGAGCTTAATTCACCGCAAAGTTGGTGGAACTCTGACGCCGCAATTGGTCAAACACGTAGAAATCATTACTACTACAGTATTTTTCACAGCGGTGCTGTTTAAGTTCGAGGTTGATCCCTACGGAGGATGGCGTTTGTAGTTTCGAGCGACCTGGAGAGAGTGTGAAATTAGAAGAGAAGGTGGAGAGCGAGAAAGAAAAAAAGACAGAGAGCGAGAGAAATAAATAACTAAATAAAACAAGATGAACTTTCTTGGCGAGGCGGGGTTTGAACCCGGGTGTCCATGGTCCGAAGGCGATCGTCAAAACCGTTGAGCTATACTTTCTTTAAAACATGGTATTTATAACAATGAATGAAATGCTGTATGTACAGGAACTGTACGTACAGCTGTATGATAGCCGTTAATGATAGCGTATGATAGCTGTATGACATGCTGTATGATAGCCAAACCAAAAATATCGACACCCTCCACCTAGCAATGAGAACTGCACCACCTTCGTCTGCTCAGTTTTAACGCTAGGAGCATTGTTAATAAAGTAGAAGATTTGGAAGAGTTGCTTTTGTTACATGATCCTCATTTCTGCATTATCACTGAGACTTGGTTACAGTACGTTTTGATTCGCGACGATGAAATTGTCCCGCCGGCTTACTAGTTATTCCCAAGAGATAGAGGGTCTCGAGGTGGGGGCGTGGCAGTCGTTGTAAAACATGGTATTGAGATAACAGTTACTGAAGAAATCGGTGAACATGAAAGTTTAATCTTAAGGGTGTCATTTCGGGGAATCGCGTTTTTTCTTTGCGCTGTTTATAGACCTCCGGATACTAGCGATACCTTTCTGAATAAATTACATGATCACCTTCTAAAGCTATCTGGTGAAACCTGATTGTTACTGGAGACTTTAATCTGCCCTCTATTAACTGGAACAGTTTACAATATGGCGGTTCTACTAGCAGTGACATTCTACTGGATATTATGTATTGTATTAATCTTGAGCAAATGGTAAAAAATTGCACCCGCGGAAACGCAATTTTAGACCTGTTATTTGTTACCGAAATGTTTAGCAGTGGATCAGTTCTTGTGGAACCTGGAATTTCGGACCATAAATTAATATCGTTTAACTAGACTAAACAAGCTGTTGAAAATAAGAAAACATTTTCTTCGTCTGTAATTAGAGATTATAATAAGGCTGATGATACAGCCATAATTGATTATTTGGACACGCATCTGCACTCTGACAGTCATGATGCTGAGCGTTTGTGGAAAATTTTTTGCTCGGCTACAGAATATTGCATTGCTCATTTCATTCCTACAAAAAAATCTACAAGCGTCGCACAAATCCTTGGATCAGTACAGGGCTATAATACAGACGAAACGGAAAATAAAGCGCCTCAGAAAGCAGCACAAAACTTCTACATCTCAGTTCGCTGAATTAAAGTATGACTTATTGGAAAAAGTAAAACAGGCAAGAAACAACTTCTTCAGCAAAATATTGGCAGAATTTATTACGGCTCGCCCACAAAAATTTTGGCAAGACATAAGTGAAGCTAATGAGGAGATACATAAATTAGAAGTGAATGATATAATAATACATGAACCAAGGGAAATCGCAGAATGTTTTAATCAGTATTTACAAACTGTATTTTCTGAGCTAGACGAATACGTCTATCAAGGTTCCCCGGCATTATCGGAGAAAACACTAGTAATTACTTGTGAATGTGTCACTGCTATGCTTCTTAATCTGAATAACAAAAAGTCACCAGGCTCTGACGGCATTGCATATGCATTTCTTAGACGCTACGCTGAGCAGATTTCGGAGTTTTTGACCAATATGTTTAACATGTCAATAGCCACAAGTGTCATCCCAAGTGATTGGCGCATTGAACGTGTTACACCAATCCACAAGAAAGGTGACCGGCTTTCTGTAAATAATTACCGCCCTGTCTCAGTCATAAGTACATGTTGCAAGCTGCTGGAGCATGCCGTTGCATGTTACATTCAAGAGTTTCTAGCCGATGGAAAAGTATTGTCATCACACCAGCACGGCTTCACAAAAGCTATGTCCACAGTCACTCAGCTGGTTTCAACTGTGCATGAGATCTTGGGTGTACTTGATAAGTCTGGACAGGTTGATACTCTTTTTCTGGATTTTTCGAAGGCGTTCGACAAAGTGCCGCATGGTAAGATATTGGATAAATTAAAATGCCTAGGCCTGCCTTCCTTCATTGTCCGATGGATTAGTGCATATCTTTCCAATAGAAGCCAATTTGTAGAAATAAAGAATTGCACATCTTCTGTGCTTCCAGTTACCTGGGGAGTACCAGAGGACAGTGTTTTAGGACCACAGTTGTTTCTTACTTATGTAAATGATCTGGTTGATGTGGTTCCCGGTACTGTGTCTATTCGGTTGTTTGCCGATGATTGTGTCGTATTTAAAGATATATCATCTGCTAAGGATCACATCTTGCTACAAAACAGTATATGTGCTATTGGAGATTGGTGCAATCGTTGGGGAATGCTTTTAAACTCAGAAAAAACAGTACTGCTCCGTGTTTCTAGGAAAAAGATAGTACATTCTTATATTCCATTCAAAACAGTCCCATTTCAGAAGTTGACAAGTTTAAATACCTCGGCGTTTCTCTAACAAGTTCACGTGGTCAGCACATATATCGGATATCTGTGTAGCAGGCCTGAGAAAACTGTGGTTCCTCAAAAGAAAACTTAAAAATGCACCAATTAGTACAAAACTTCTAGCTTACAATGCCTGCATAAGGCCAAACTCGAGTATGCTTCCGTCGTAAGGAATCCGCATTATAAAAAAGACATTATGCAACTTGAAAAAATTCAAAGAAAAGCAGTTAGATTTATATTCGCAAAGTACAAACGCCTACATTCTCCTTCAGATTTAATGAAACTCAATAATATACCGACATTGGAAGCCCGAAGAAAAGTTAGTCGCCTTTCATTCCTTCATAACTGCCTTTCTGGAAAACTTAACTTAGCTCTCCCAAAATCTGTTAGGCGCCTTAGTATGGGGACAACGCGACACAGTCATGAACATTCTTTAGCACCAATCTTTGCTCGTACAAACGCATTTCGAAATAGTTTCTTCCAACGCACAGTCGCGGAGTGGAATTCTTTGCCAGCCAGCATATTTACCTCGGGTGATTTTGTTAATGAAATGCAGCGCCATGTTTGAATTTCTAACCTACTGATTTTATGCTTCTGGTTATTTTGTTAGCATTTCTACAACATGTGCATTGTGTTTTTACCTTTTATTACCACATTTATTCAACAATTTTCATCACACAGATTTTATTTTCTTTACGATACGTCCTATTTCTTGTGTTCATCACTTGCGTTGTTTGATACTATACTTTTGTATTTTACATGAAGCCCCTCCTGCTCGAGCCAAATCATTGGCTTGAAGTATTTCAAATAAATAAAATAAATAAATAAAACTATTTGCAATAATATGAGCACCAGGTGAACATAAGTACTCACACGTCAACGAGCGGTCCATATAAACAAAACGTCACATACAGCAACACCGTCCATCACAACAAAAACTTGAAAGGTGAAGTTAAACACCTAATCAAAAGTGGATACCGATCCGGCTGACATTCTTCTTGGTCGTAAATCTCCTTTAAGTGCATGATGATCTGAACGAAATGCAATCTTGAGGAAATTGTTCTTTTGGCATTTCGGTCTTGCATACGAGTTTTCCATAGGCTATGCAGGCCTATCAGTAAAAACATATCGAATGGAACATCATCACACGGAGCAACAAGATATCGGATACTGTGAGATTTTAGATCAAAATATTTTTGCAAATTTCTATAGATAACATCCCAAAATAAAATGGCATCTTTACAAACAATAAAACAGTGTTCAATGGTTTCAGGCACGTCACAAAGGCATCAGTTCATTGACAAAACGAAAATCTTCTTTTCTCTGAAGCCATGTTTTAATGGGCAAGGTTTCAATGTGTAATTTGTAAAGAAATTTTTTTTTTTTGAGAAGGGAGAACTGGCGTATTGCGCACTCTTGCAAGCACATCATGTCCTTGTAATGTGATGTATAGGGATCGACCAAACGGCAGTGGGAGCAACATTCAACCACGCTTGCAGAACATGCATTTGTGGGAACCATATGATTGCGTTGTACCGATGATTGCAGCACGAATTCCTATGGGCGAGAGAAAGAGAAAATGAGAGTGAGAGAGAAATACAGAGTGAGGAAAAGAAAGAGAAAGAGAGGCAGGATTTCAACCCGAGTACTTGCGGTCCGAAGGCGACCGTCATACCCACTACGTTATACAGCCACGCTTGCAAAGCTCCGCTATTTCATCAGATTTAAGAAACGTGGAACTGGCTGAAACTTTTCTAATATTTCTTGGGATTCATGGAGAAAACATAGTACAACGTTTGTTATCGTTCACAGTGGCTCAACATCGACTGTGTACTGGTCTTTCAAAGTTCCTCAAGACTATTCAAGTACTTTCTAATCTCTAGCGAGAGAGAAAGCACTCTGTCAAACCGTGAGTTTTGTCAAACCATGGTCGGGTGAAAGGCGAAACCATGAACGCTGTTGAGATGCATAACTGTTGATCATCTCGAAGTCACTAGTGTGTGTACAAGTGTTGCGGCTGCCCCAGGCTTCTTCATTCCATAAATGTGGTTTGCGCAGCTTGAGTAAAACAATGGTGAATCGAGCATGAAGACAGGTTCACGCCTGTGAGCGTGAACCTTTATACTGCACCTCACAAACTGCATGACTGGTCATCACACAATCAGTGGAGTGTGTGCTCAAAAGTCATATGGCAAGTTTTCTTTTATTAAATTTATCGCTTTCCCCTGCTTCACCTCTTGGTATTCGCGCAATATCGCTTTAGTGCATTTGTGCAGATGTTCGAGATTGGGTGCACTTCAATTGCTACAAGCAGTGCATCCGCTAAAGTGAATACGGATTCCATCCTTAGAGTTCTGAAAAATGCTAGCAGCTCTTACTTTTGGGACACCTGTAAGCCGCCGGCTTCGGGTGGCGTGGTGGCGTGTGCGGTGTTGGTGAAGACAGGGGGAAGCATTCGGCTCGGCATCACTCAGGACTCGGAAAAACAGTCGACAGTCGCTCTACCACAGCCACAGTCACTGCTCGTGCGGCACCATTCTAGTACGATTTTAAAATTCTCGCGCAACTCCTGTCAAACTCTCGAAAACGGTTAATCGAACATGTCTAATCAATTAGGTCAATTAAATGAAAGGTGGACATCGATGAAGATTAATCGTTTTGCGAGATACCTTTAATCTATTAATCGTTCGTTGATATCACCAGCCCTATGCGGGTGGTGTCCGTGACTGCAGCAGGCACCTCTGGCGGCGGCTCGGCAGGTTTCGACCAGCCACGCCCCGGCAAGTGTGGAGGTGCAGATTGGCCATGACGTCACCAGAGAGACAAAGCTCAGAGCCGCCGCCACGGCAGCAGAAGTCTCGTTAGCTGTGTGTAGCCGTGACATGGGACGACCAAAGAAGATACGGACACCCGAAGGAAGAAGCCGTGTATCTTGAAGCGCGTCGCGCGGCCAAGCGAGAATCTGCGCGTCGGTGGCGAGCCGATTCGGAATACTGAGCCTAGCAGCACTTAGCATTTCCTAGGAAACCTTAGCCAAGCATAGTAAAACCTAGAAGAAGCTAGGTCGATCAACAGCTCCGCTGTTTACTCCAGCCTTGCACCACTAGTGCAAGCTGCCCACTTTTTTTTATATATATTGTTGCTTTGTACCACTAGCAACATGCCCCCAAAAGTTTAGTTCTGCAAGTGTCGTGGGTTAAAGGGTAATTTCTTTAAATTCGGGAATTTGAAAGAGGCAAAACGCTACAAAAAGGCATTGAATCGGCATAAACAGTTTCTTACTAAACGAATGCTTTATTTATGCATATTTTACAATATATTCTTTTGTTTAGTATGCTGCGGACGTACAAGAGAAAATCATCTGAATTTCTAAAGTGTGATGTGTGGCCATTTTTTCGCGCTGTTTTAGATGACCTCTAGTTTGAAGTGCCGCCGTCCACCAGCGTAACAGGAAAGGGTGCGGAAAAAGTTGACGACACTAACGCTGAAATAGCCTCGTCGAGTAACACCAAGGAAAACGCGAAAATTCTTCTGAGAAGCGTTATTTTCCATTACATTTCTCCAGTGCCGAAATTAGGAAAGACAGAGGGAAGGAACTCTGAAGGCGGCGCAGTTCTAACGTCATCGCCTCAAAAAGCATACCGTGATGAAACCCGTGAAACGCGCGCTCAGGTCTGGATCTATAGGATATGGAGGGGCGAAGAATACTAGTGAGGACTGAACTAGCCTTCATTCGTTGAAGGAGCCAGTAAAGCACAAACGCTCAAGAAATTGCAACAATAGCGCAAAGAAAGGCTGGCGGTGCTTGATCTGCAAGCACTTGTGGAGCACCACATCGCCAGGCTGTTTGGATTCAGTGCGTGGATGGGGTTCATGAAGACCGTGGGTACTCATGGAGCGAATTTCAAGTGCTTCACCTGCAAGAACTGAACTACCTAAATATTGTTGAGATGGTCTGGGATTTTGCCCAACGCAGCGTATCATTTTGCCCAGCAGGTCGGGGCAAAATGAGACATTTTTGGGACATTTCTTATTTCTTTTTTCTTGAACTTTTCACCAGCGGGAACTTAGCCATGTTTATGTACCACAAGCCTTGTACCCAAAAGAATGTTCCGGTTTTGTTATTTTATGGTATTGAATGAAATAAGAAAAATGTTCACTATTTGCAAATGTCTGTCGCATTTTGCCCCGCCTTACCCTACTTGGTCACGTTCAATCATAGAAGTCATCCGCCTACTTCCTCAACTGGTCCATGTCTTAACTCATTTACTGTCAATGTATATTTACTTAATCACTTCCGCAACTGCCCTTCAATGCCTCCCTCTCCCCTAGTGTGGGCTACGAAGGCAACACGATGGAATTAGTATACGACGCAATGGCAGTGACGACGAAGACGGCATGCATAACGACGACGATGTCACAACAGCGAGAACTATACTGGGATGACAACGGCATGACGGGAACGCGGCGATACTTGTTGACTTTAATCTAAACCAGCGGAGCGCTGGATTTGCGATAGCAATGCTGATCATGACAGCTATATTGAAAACCACGGTTGGAACGATTGCTGCGTCACCACTAGTTACAATGCGTGGTCGTACTATCACCTACAATGCAAGTAGCATGCTACGCGTGTTGACAGATAACCCTCTTCCGTCTTCATTAAACAGCCCTTTTTCTCTCTATATACTGGCTGTTGCTACCCAACTGCTCGTGCAGACAACACTCACCGAAACCGCATATCGCATGCAACAAATCATTCGCAAATTGCTAAGCCTAAATTTCCCGATAGCTTAGTGGTTTATTATACGTTCGGCTTCCACTTGTGCAGTGTGGTGCACTGTTAAAGGTAACCGTGCAGCTGTCATGTGTAGCTCTCATTTGGCTGGCGTCCTGCAAGCGCCGGCTGAAGTTATGCCGACGCAAAAAAACCGCAAGAAATCGGCTGCAAAGCCAGGTTATTATACACATGCCCGAGAGAACAACTCACACACTCTCTACATTCCTATGTTTATTTGAACAGCGGAGCTGTTTAGCTCGGCCGTTATTCCCTTAGTCGTCCACGAAAAATGAGGGCTGATCCTGGCGGTTGTGCAGAAAGGGCCCACCCGCAATGGCACATAACCCTGTGAACTAACGAAGCTGAGGCTGGCTAAGTCTAGCTAAGCATGGTTGGAACTACTTAAACTTAGTCAGTCATCGGTAGCCAATCAATAGCCAATCAAAGGCTAATTGATAGTCGATCAGAAAGCATTCAATTCCGAAAAATACTGGGGATGACTTGGTAGTGCTTAGGCTAGCCCAAATACGTAGCCAATACCTTGCGATAGCCAATCGATAGCCAATCAATCTCTAATCTATAATCTATCAATAATCAATAAATTCCGGAAAATGCTGGGGATGACCTGGTAGGGCTTAGCATAGCCCAAATTCGTGGCCAATGCATTGCGATAGCCAATCAATAGCCACTCAATAGCTAATTGATAATCGATCAATAATCAATAAATTCCAGAAAATAGTGGGGATGAGTTGGTAGTTCTTAGCCTAGCCCAAAAACCAGGACTAGGTAGGTGCCCATCAGCTCCACTGTCTTTTTAACATTGCGCCTCCAGTGCAAGCTACGCGTTTTTTTTTTTTTTTTTTACACTGTCAAACACACTGAACTCTATAAAAACTAAATTCTGCGGTTTTACGTGCCAAAACGACGATATGACTGTGAGGGACGCCATACTGGGGACTCCGGGTTAATTTTGACCACCTGGGGTTCTTTAATATGCACCCAATGCAAGGTAAACGGGTGTTTTTGCATCACACTTTACATTCTCACTTTCGAATTAGTGCTATGGCGAGGACTGACGGGCAAAATTTCAATTTCATTCATCATATACAGTTAAAAGGATTGGTGATGAGTCTGTGGCCACACAGACTGTGACGTAAAATAATGAATGGGTCAAGCCAAGATTCAAGCCCAAACGCGTTCGCTACTATTGACTACCGTGCAATTTAGGCGACTGGTTTTGGGCTTGTTATATACACCTTAAAATAATTCACACCCTTAAGCGTGGCTAAGGATCAAAATGTTTTACACTTAGACAGTCGTTAACGATACACGTATATGTTAACTATATAACCGTAACTGACGTCGCAGTTCAAATTCCAGATCGGCTCGTGGATATTCACCGCCGCATTATTAACGCGAGTAGTTCAGGTTCCGGTAAATGTATTGGCAACGATTTAAAATAGGTTAACTTTATTAACATCGTTGGCATGCCAAGGTTAACTGCAAACTACCTTGATGTCAATTTACTTTTTAACACAATAGCATTAAGGGTCCCATGTAGCAGTAAATCCTGTGTCAGTGTTGGCGTCAGCGGAGAGCCCGTGAGCGAAAATTGCCGTATATATTTAGTTATATTTGTATGCCACGCCTTGCTA